>NW_019385913.1:68035-134967 GCF_000671375.1 Centruroides sculpturatus | reverse complement strand
CCGAAGTTCTACGAAGTTTTCACAGAAAAATAAGTTGTTAGAAATCGGCCGCTCTTTGCTGAGCTGTTCCGCGACGAAAACAATGTTCAGCAATGGCGATGTCGAATGGTGACACTCGGTAAGTAATCCTACAATTTTTTGTTTATAGCGTAGTTTATACGGATTATTCCAAAAAAAAAATATACGTATTTTGGAAATGTTGAGTCGAATTAGTCTAGGAATCAATTAATTTTATGGAAGAAAACCTTTCAAATAGCCGTAGTCCGTAAACTTCACACGTGTCGGGCTGTGATTGGCAAGGACTCCTACAAAATAGATTCATAAAGAATGGAACGTATCTACCATGTTATAGGAGGTCGACTGTATACAGTTTGTCGTGTAATAAATAATAAATATATAACAGAAATTTATTAGTTTTTATTACTAACATTGTACGTAACATTCTAACAAAAATACGAAAATGTAAAATTGGCCGATTATCGAAACCGATTAATCAGGAGGAATGGCCGATACCGATTAATCGGCTAAGTGGCCGATACGGCCGATTACCGATTATCGAAACTGATTAATCGGTGGGAATGGCCGATACCGATTAATCGGCTAAGTGGCCGATACGGCCGATTACCAATTACTTACCGATTAATCGGTGCACCCTTAATCTCGATGCTCCGCAACATGGAATTGCAACATTCTAGCAGTGGTCTCAATGTACATCGTTGTATCACCTGAAAACGAATGCCACAATGGAATTGTATAAACTCCTGATTTTTCATGTAAATCCTGGAACAAACTTGGAACAGATTGTAAAAGCTCTTAAAGAAGGCAGTTTAAGAAAGACTTCATTTCGCAACAGATTTTTACATGGTTCTCAGTCAACTGTTTGTAAAATTTAGTGCAAATGTAAAAAAATGGGAATATTATAAAAGGAAAATATACTGGTTGACCTATAAGCCAACCAATGTCGTGTGTCATTGGACTAGAAGATGGCTATAACACTAATAAATTATGAAACAATTTGGTACTAGAGGGAGGCCTTAGGCACCATCTCTTAATAAATTTAATAATTACAATTTTTAATTAAATATTTAAATAATTTAGGACTACTGGAAGAAAATAATTAGCCCAGATGGCGCCTAATGCCTCCCTCTAGTACCAAATTGTTTCATAATTTATTAGTATTATAGCCATCTTCTAGCTCAATGACATACTGCATTTATTGGCTTGTAGTTTTATAATGTATCAGGTTATAGTGATGTTGTCTGGTTGACCACAGAAGCCATCAAAGCGTCAGAACAGGAAAGTAAAAGCAGTATATCTTGAATATAGAAAATGTACAACAAAAGTGATAAATAGGAGATTGAAAGAAGCATGTGGTAGTGTCTGTGACAAAACAGTAAATTGTTTGAAAAAAATGAGGTTTTCTTATAGAAGAACAAAACAAAAAAATTATGATTGACACCAAAACACAAGGAAATAAGGTTATAGTGGGTCAAAGAAAAGTGTTAATAGACTGTAGATGACTAGACAAAAGTGATATTCAGTGATGAGTCATGAATTTGCATAGGATATGAAGAGTGTTGAAATTTTTGTCTGGCATTGTTCTAATGAAGCCTTTAAGGATAACTGCCTAAAAAGAAATGAGTACATTTCCAAACTCAATTATTAGTTGGAGTTGCTTGTCAGATAAAGGATCAGATTAGTTGGTCATTATTACATCAACTGTGAATGATAAGATGTTTTGAAGTTTTTCACATCTCATCACAGTTTTGAAGAATTTTCTTTTCCATTCATTGAAAAATGCTTGGTTATAATGAAGTCATTTTTTAAGATGAAAATGCATCTTGTCATTGAGACTCAAAATGTTAAGAATTTTCTTTGTGAACAGCACATCAACATAATGGACTGACAGCAAACAACCCAGATTTCAACCCAGTGAAAATTAAAGAAATTGGTGTAGGACAAAGTTCCATGTTGCAAATTAGATCACCTTGCTGCTGTTCTGAAAAGCCAGAAAATAATTGATAGCAAATATTATTTTTCACTCATGCCTTGAAGAACTAAGCAGCCATAAAAGCTTGATGTGGAGCATCAAAGTATTGTATTAATTATTTAAGTTGACTGATTCTATAATTTTTTCCTTGGTATTGTGATTCCAATTTTTCTCTTATATATATTTAAAATGTTGTATGCTCCATTTATATTATGATACTTTGATTATTTAAGTCATATTTAATGTAGTCAAAATGTCTATTATAGGAAAATTATTTTATATTAGCTGCTTTCTTTTTTTCTTTGCTTCATTCTTACATCATTGCAGAAACATTCTCATGACAAAGTGATTTTGTAATTTTTGCCACAGATTGAGTCAATAAATAATCATATATCATTTTTGTTGTCATTGTTATGGCAGAAATGACAAATAGTAATGAAAAAATTCATTTAAATAATGGTAGTCATTTAAATTTGAAATAAAAATACTTACTATTATAAAGACTCTCTTAAAATATGTAAATAATAATTACTTATATTAAGTCACAATTTATTAATATAATAGATTACTTTTTAATTTTAAATGATTTCTGTAGTTCATTAACTGAAGATTAATAATCATCACTTTTTTATTGTTTTACAACATATTATTAAAATTTAAATGTTTTTAATTAATTTTGGATTTTTTTATGTTTTTAGCCAATAATACCCACCAATATATCACATTAACTTTCTTGGAGATGGAAACTGAGTGTTCATATGATCATGTGTTTGTTTATAATGGTGACTCCTATACAAGTCCTTTATTGGGAAGTTTTAGTGGTAGTACTCTTCCTCCACCTATAACTGCTAATTCCGGGGCTGTAAGTAGTATTTTTTAAATTTAAGTGTTTGATTTACAAATAAAAACAAAAATAAATATACAATTTCAATAAACACAAAAAATTAATTGGCTAAAACAGAAAGTGTAAGATTTTTCATGATTATCATAGTTTATAAGACATACAGCTGTGTTCACAACTAAGGATCAAGAGTTAAGGTTTTTTTTTTTTTTTTTTTAACTCTTTCCACCCTGTGGGCACTAAGACATCCTCTTTTTGCAAATCCATTATGGATTCGGCCAGGCCCACAATGGGGCTGCCAGGTGGTGAGGGACAGGGCCCGACATATTCGACCCATTTGGATTTGAGCCCAGGTCCCCAGAGTGGTAGGCTGCCACCTTGGCCGCTCGGCCATCCGGCCGCTAAGAGTTAGGGTTAGAAGTTAACCATAATCATACTAAAAGTGAAGTGAATGATTAACTTATAACTTCAACTCTGGATTCTTAGTTGTGAATATGGATGTTAATAAGGTAATTATGAATACATTGAAATAAATTAGCATAAAATATTTTAGAACAAATATGAATCATATAAATTGTTTAAAATAAAATCTGTTTGTAAACAACTCTGTNTTTAAACAAAATCACTAGAAATGTTTCAATGATAAATAATAAAAATAAACACAGAAATATATTATAGCCACAATTATCTAAATATTAATTTATCAAATACGTATAATATAAAGCAATGATTCTCAATTGGCGTGATGCAAACTTCTCGTAGAAAAGTCACAAACTTTCAATACGTATAATATAAAGCAATGATTCTCAATTGGCGTGATGCAAACTTCTCGTAGAAAAGTCACAAACTTTCATTAAATAATTTAAAAAATACTGGAAGAAAAGAATTAGCCCAGACTGGGTCTCTAACCCACAACTGCTGCTTATGCAAATGCATTGCCAGTTTTGGTACCTAGCCCTCCGTCTGATCTGGGAGTTGTTTGTGTCCATACAACATTTGTTTATATATGTATATATGCCATGCTGGGTGAAGTGATAGTTGCATGCCATAGTGGGTGATTATAGGCCATGGACTCCAAGTCATTCCCAGTTGGTGCCTTGAGTAATTAGTATGCTTATATCTAAATTAAATATGCCTGGAAGTAAAGGATCAGATGGAGGTCCTGGTAGCATAACTGGCAATGCATCCACATGATAAGTGGCAGTTCCAAGATCAAGTCCTGCTCTGGGCTGATTCTTTTCTCCAGAATTTTTAAAATTATTTAATAAATATTAATTTAATTATAATTATTAAATTTAATATGAGATGACATCTAATGCTTGCTTCTATGTAAGAAGTAAGCATTAGATGTCTTAGAATGCTTATACTATGTAAGAAGGTGCGCCAACGTGTCAACACCATTCATCATATAGCCCGCAACACTTCGGGGATTGGCAGTAGGAACACCAATCTCATTTATAAAGGTGCTATTGAGCCAGCACTGCTATATTCAACTCAGATTTGGGGAGAGAAGGCAAGGTTGGTGCACAATAGAAGGAAATTACTCTCTATGCAAAGGGATATGGCATTAAGGATATGCAGTGCCTAACACACTGCACCCATGGATGCACTGCTAACAATTGCCAACGTAACACCAATTTACCTGAAGATCAAAAAGCTAGTGTGAACCTGGCAAATACGTAATACTAATTTTGGCTGAAATTCTGACTAAGAGACACAAGATTTTACAAATACGTGAGCCGTTCACAGCCCGGCACACGTATTTGTAAAATCTAAGTGACTCGTACAATATGGAATTCATATAAAATGGAATTATCAACAGTGTTATAGGGGGTCTACTGTATTTAGAATACCCTTTAGCTCCTCTATATCACCATAATATAAAACACATTCAAACATAAAATGTTGGAGGGTGTCGATGGCACTGCACTCACAATAACCATCATCGACAAGGTGGAACGACCTTAACTTATATCTAAAATCATCATGCCTACTCAAAATTTGAGTGGACCAATAGTTAGGCCCTACCCACTTAGCCTTTAACCTATTATTAATACAAGGAAAGAACCCGTAGGTAATCCTTCCTTTACCAGACCTATTCCACCTGTCTTGCCACAAGCCATTTAATACATTAACCACCTCATTAATCTTATTAATACCACCATCATTGTTGTCATGCATCACACCATTATAATTAAAAATCATATGTTTCTTAGTTAGGGTACTAAAATACCTTTTCTCTATCTCTAAATCGATAGGTAACACACCAGCGATTACCTGAAGGGCAACCCATTGAAACAGTATTATACCCTTTTGTTAAAACCAATAAGACACTCCTTTGGGCTTTTTCTAACTTAACCCTGTGATACCCCTTCAGGAGGTCTCGCCATGCTAAAATACCATACATAATACTATTTAAAAATAAACCTTGATATAAAATACACAGAGTCATGAAACTGGAGCCCAATTCTTTCTTAATACTATGTTTTAACATATCAAATACCTTAATACACTTGTCAGTGATATACGTGATGTGTGGCGTAATGCTCATACCGACCCCAAAATAAATACCAAGATACTTAACCAAGTCGGCAACCTTAATAACCATATTACCAAGCCTGACTCTTGGCAGCCGTTCCTTACTTAATTTACCTTTTAATAAAATTGCCACCATCTTATCAATCAACAGTTCCAACTTATTAGCCACAAGCCATTTATTAAATAACACCACCCACTTTTCACCAAGGGACTCCAGCTCACTCCTCGATTTACCAGATATTAATAAAACCAGATCATCAACGTAAGCAATAAACGCAACGCTGTGTGCATTAAACAACCTTAGGACACCATCAAAAACCATATTTCAGAGGACAGGTCCGAGAACCAAGTACAGTTACATTAATATACCTGCTAATGAGTGACATAAGCCAAAAATTTTTAAAACAAACAGTTGATTAACAATCATGACCTGAACGAAGCCACATGGTCACGCCCGAGAAACAGCTGTTACACACGAAATAATTGATTGATGTTTACAAGTTAAATGTTAAAATACACAATAGACCTTCAGTAACGAGATGGTAATATAAAGCTTACGATTAGTCTCGAAAAACGCAGATGTAAAACTCTAAAGTTGGAGCTAAATCAAACACAACCATACGCCACTGCCACTTGGCCCTAGAGTTCCCACATTGAATACTGCTGTAGCTACCAGATATAGCTTCTCCCACACCAATGAGGCAGACAAAGGTTATAAATATGCCCTGAAAAGAAAACTGAAAATAGCAGCATTTATGATCTGGGTGGCTGAAAAGAAGTTACTGGTATGATCTGTGAAGACAAGTCAAATTTAGGAATGTTATATTTTTTGTTTTTATTATTTTCATTTTAAAATTATTGTATACTAGCAGACCCCGCCACGCGTTGTTGTGGCTCAAAATGTATCTATCATAAATGTATAACACTTCCCCCGTGGGGGGGAAATTTTTTGAAAAATTTCTTTTTAGTGTACATTCTGTTGACATACCCTATTAAAACGCAATCAAACATGCAAAAACCCACATCTAAAATAATATAATAGAAGCCAAGTTCTTCACGGGCCTTAATTCTGTAAGCCAAGTTCTGTAAGTCTTAATTCTGTTCCTCTCCCCCACGGGGGAATATTGAAAAATCCCTTCTTAGTGTACATTCTGTTGACGTACCCTATTAAAATGCAATCAAAAACGCAAAAACCCGCATCTAAAATAGTATAAATAGAAGCAGAGTTCTTTACCATAAGCCTTAATCCTAACCATCTCCCTTCAGTGGGAGGAATTTCGACACGTATATTACAGTATATAAAAACACATGCGTATTCGAATGCAGCGCTGTGTCAAAATTNACGCAAAAACCCGCATCTAAAATAGTATAAATAGAAGCAGAGTTCTTTACCATAAGCCTTAATCCTAACCATCTCCCTTCAGTGGGAGGAATTTCGACACGTATATTACAGTATATAAAAACACATGCGTATTCGAATGCAGCGCTGTGTCAAAATTTCAAAGGAATCGGTAGGAACAAACGAACATTACATTTTTATTTATATAGATAGATAGATGATGATCCGCTTTAGTTCATTTTCACAGAAAAGCGTAATGCCTCACAGAAAAGCAAATTTAGGGCGTCGTACTCGTAGCACCATCTGTTGGACAAAAAAGTCTTAACCATAGATAATATCATTTAATTTATATGAATGTTTAACGGAATAATATACAGCCTATGTCCACCCTGAGGTTCCATTCTAAATATTGGTGAAAGAATTTTTGAAATTGGATGAGTAGTTTCGGAGATTACCTGCTGCAAAGAAACTTACATACATACATACATACATAACCTCTTTATAATATTAGTATAGATTTACTCCTCCCATTTGAAGATTGATATGTTAAAAATATGTTAACAAGTTAAAATTATAACATTTATGTCATGTATGTTCAATTTTATGTAAAAACTATGCATTATGATTTAAATGGTGCATTTGGAATCTGTTAATGTACTTTACAAACTAATGTGAATGGTATATTCTCAATCTGAAGATGACATTTTGAAATTTTAAAAGCACTTGTTTGTAATTAAAATATTTTTACAACTAAACACCTTTAACGCTGAAAGACAGTTTTGTTTATTCTTAATTATTTAATTAAAAACAATTTTATAAAACAGTTCTAAATATGATAAACTGATAACAGTTGGTTCCTGCTGAGATTATCCAATAAAAGAAACTATTAACTTTATCATTATTGACATCCATCTTTAGCTATTAATTAATAACTTAAAAAAATTTCATTGTATTTTTCTTTTGTATTGTACTAGTCACATACATTGGAATTTGATTGCTGTTGTGTTCTTTTTGTTATAAAAGGAACACAACAGCAATTTACTAATTTACTATTGACAAGTCAGTCAATATTACCATTTCTAATAACTGTAGTTACATACTAAATCCTCATATATATATAAATATATATTCATTCTTCTATTCAGATGTATAATATCCTCTATAATCCAGATTCAATGTGCTTGTGAGGTTTTTTCCAGTTATTCAAAAAATCCAGTTACAACTGATCAACTAAATTTATTTTTTCTTTTCAGAAAAAGAACATGACATATGCATTTCAGATTTTTCTTTTTATAATAGTTCATCATGCATTGTAATTTTGTACTTGTTTGTCTGTTTTTGTTATATTTTTCACCTATGGAGATGTAGTAATGTTTTAATTGTCATGGAGTGTATAATACTACTAATAATTCTGTGGTTATAGAAGAATTGAAATTAAAACCTGCAAAAATGTAATGGTTTATAATTTTATTGTCTAATACCACCTACATTTGTATGATTTGAGAGTGAAAATGCATTTAACACTGAAGAGGGATTGTTAATTAAACTTTGATTTGAAATGCATGTCATGTTCTTATTCTGAAAAGAAAAAATAAAGATTTTAAATCTTCTGATATTTGATCAGTTGTAACTGGATTTTTGAATAACCAGAGAAACTTCACAAACCTGTTGAATTTGACTTATAGAGAATTCTTTTTTCTTTATCTTCATCTTTTTCTATGTTTATATGGGTCGGCATTTCCTTCTCTAATATGTTTCCTCTATTTCTTCCTATCAAGGGCATCTTCTCTCTTAAGTCCCCTCTGATTCAAGTCTTCCTCCACCTAATCTTTCCAATGCAGCCTTGGAAGGAGGAAGAGAGTCTTCCTCTTTTCCTCCATCCTTTCACTACCAGTTTTTCAGAGAATATTACACATTAATATTACAGTTCCCCATAGAGAAGTTTAACTTATATTCTGATTTTATAGAAATATAGGTTTTGAATTGATGCATTTCCATATTCATTTTAATTGTTGCAATTTTCTGTTTCTATTAATTAAATAATACTGTTAATGACTTTGTGACAAAAATCTGGAGTACTAGTAGCCTGGGAGGCTCCATAGTGGGCATTCTTTACAAATTCCCATGAAGCACGGTTCCTTTGACTTTTTATTCCTTTCAATATGCTCTACAGCTCTGTTATTAATTAAAGTCCCAATCGCGTCATACGGATCTAGATTTCTATCTATTAAACATTCTATAAATACTTTAAAATAGTTTAATTTGTTTATTTACCTTTGCTTGTAAACCTTGATTTTAAATGTATCTGCTATTTTTTCAACAAATTTCCCATGAGTCAATGTGCGATGTTCACTGAGTCACGGGATGTTGTAAACATGCGGCATAAGGTTAATCAAGGCATATAATAATTATTTATACCATTCTGTGGTATAAGTAATAATTTCATATCAATAATAAATTCCTATTACAAATAAAAATAATGTATTGTTAATTTAAAATCATTGCTAGGCGTTTTAGGCAATGGATACTGTTACAGACACGACAATGGCTTATATATCTGGAATATAACTGATGAGTTATATTTTTGACACTTCTTATTTGAGTATTTTTAGTTTCTTGGTTGTTATATATAACAGATGGAAAATATGGCAACTGGGTAAAAAATTATCCCCCCCAAGATTTTTACATTTTTGGACTCAGGACCTCAAAACATCAAGTAATGTAAAAAACTTGGGAGTTTTTACTATGTATGTGTATGGGGACATGATTTTGTTCATCCACTTTTAAGCTTAATAATTTCTGTGCCTTTCATTGAAAATTTCTGAAATTTTGCAGGCAGGTTTGTGTATTAGTCAATTGTCATATCTTGAGTGGGTTGGATTTAATGAAGATTTTACTCATTATAAATATTTGTAATTTTTTGTAAAACTTGTCTCTACACTCAAAAATTAAACTTTTTGCCATGTTATAATAATTAATAATATAGAAAGTTTTTAAAATAAAATATCATAACAGATGGCACCACCATGATTTAAAATTTTTTTGCAAGTAAACTTATGCAACTTGTTGCTGGATTTTTTTGTCTCTGTTTTTGATAATTCTCTTGTTTATTTTTTCTGAAATGGTGGCAAAGAATTGATGATTAATAAATTTACATTTAAATAAGAATTATTGTAGAAGAATAATTTTAGTATGATTTACAATTAAAATGGATTTCAGAACCAAGATTAAACTTTATCATCAATTTGTTACTAAACAAAACATTTCATAGAAAATGATAAATGATAGCTTCTATGTATAAAAATGAAAATATTTTTAATTTTTCATGGAGGTACTGTACATAAGTGTATAGAAAATCTTTATTTTTATAATTCTAATGAAATATTAACATTTTTCATTAATATTATGTGATGTTTAACATTAGTTTGAATTGCTTGAGAAATTTAAACTAATCAACATAATAAAAAAATTTATCATTTATTTTCTTTTACAGATGCTAATTCTTCTGTATAGTGACACAAATTACATCAGGAAAGGATTTAAAGCAATGTTTAACATAACTGATTGTCCTTTAAATTGTAGTCAAAGAGGTAAATGTGTTGGTAATATTTGTCACTGTGAGCAGCTTTGGACTGGCGAAGCCTGTGACATATCACTTTGTCCAAATGATTGTGGAATTAATGAAGAAACTGGTGAATGTGATAGATATATGGATCCTCCAAAATGTATTTGTAAACCAGGATATTCAGGAGAATCGTGCAGTTTACCTGAATCAAATTTAAATGGTGGAAATACTTGGCATTTATTGACTCGTGAAAAGACTGATTTATCTCCACGAGCTGGTTTGGCGGGTGTTTATTTAGCACACGTTGACAAATTTTATTTATTCGGTGGTTTTACTTTTGGATCTGTTTTAGGTGATTTATTATCATATAATTTTAATGAAAGTAAATGGCAAAAGATCTCAACTGTATTTGGACCATCACCTCGTTGGGGTCATGCTATTGCATGTTATGCTAAAAACTTTGTACTTTATGGTGGAGAACTAGAAAATGGACTTCTTTCTGATGAATTGTGGTTATATAATGTTGCGAAAGAAGAATGGCAATTAGAAGCAAAGCACAGCAATATTAGACCTCCAGCTTTAACTAAACATTCCCTTACTTTAGTAGAAGGAAAATGGTTGTATCTCTTTGGTGGTAGTTTAGAAGATGGATCATTTTCTTCTGGTATGTATAGAATCAATCTAAATGAAGGTGCACAATGGGAAAAAATAGAACCTTTGGGAGGAAAAGAATTAGAAAGAAGAATAGTTGGACATTCAGCAGTTTATCATGCTGCCACCAAGTCACTTTTTATTTATGGAGGTATCATGGTTGACTATGCTAGATTTAGTCGTTTGAGTAATCAAATTCATGCATTCCATGTTGATAAACAGTATTGGACTCAAATAGCTTATCCAAAAAGTGGAACATCTATACCTTTAGAAAGAGCCTTTCATAGTGCAGCTGTTGTTGGAGATTATTTAGTAATCTATGGTGGATACACACATCGTCATTCCCATCAAGAGATATGCTATGATAACGAAATATATTTATATCATCTGGGATGTCACAAATGGGTTGATTTCCATGTGTTGGGCATGAAGAAACCAAGTATGAAGTTTTATATTTTATATTATTAATAATTTTCTTTACAAATTTGAAAGTGTCTTTTCCTGTTTTCTTTGTTTCTTCAGCACAATGAAGTGCATTAATTAAATATGTATATTAATAATTTATAAAATTATTACATAGATATTTTAGGAACAATACATGTTTAAGTACAGTTTTTTCACTATATTATATTATGAGGATTATTATTATTATTATTATTATATTTTTGTAGATTGACAAGCATGCTGCATAAAACTGGAGGAGACCAGCATGCTGAAACCCAGGGTTATGGCCTGTTGACTAAACTGCAACTAAATAAAATAAAATTAATCAGATCTAACAAAACTAGTTATTAATTAATTGTTAAAGAAAATACAGTAGAGCGTCGTTTATCCGAAAGTCGGTTATCTGAAAGCATTCCAGTCAGCTAATTTAAATTTTTGCTAGTGCTGTGGCGCTGCAATCTTTGGCTATATCTTGGGCTACTCAATATTTCTTTTGTTGGTGTTTGTGTTTTAGCTGGCAGCACTGGCACTTTTGTGTAGTGTTTTTCCTAGGACTGTGTGTGGTGCTGAATCAATGTTTTTGATACTAGATCAACTTCTAAAGTATATTTTTTTGGTTTTTATATTTTTCAATATATTTATTTTGTTTGTACAAAATAAAAAAATAATTTTTAACTATACAATAGTCATGATTATTATTTTAGAAAGTTTTAGTTAAACTTAACATCGACGAAAATTCAATGCGAAGAGACACGCAATGGAGAAAAATTTCAACCCTTAAGCCCATAACCCGAGATACCTCGGGCAAGTTACTTAGCGTTACGAAAAACGCGGGCGTTTGGCCCCCCCAAATTTTTTTTTTGAATTTTTGAAATGTTTTTTTAGGTCCCCAAATTTTTTCAAAATTTTTGCCCACGCGAAAAAATTTTATCGCAATTTTAATGAGCCTTTGATAAGGCTCGATTAAGGCTTAATTGCCTTTTAATGATTTTTTAATGGGAGTTTTTTATCAAAATTAATCAAAATCGTTCTAAAGTTGTAGTGCACTGATTTTCCTTCAGTAAAGTTATTTAAAGCTGCTTTCTGATGTCAAAAACGACCTCCAATAGTTTTTTAATTTTTTTAATTAATAGATTTTATTATATACTAGCAGGTGGGCCCGGCATTGCTCGGGCAAAAGTAACGATAACTAAGATAAAGATTATTACGTTACAGTCAACCTTACCCGTTTTCACAGAATGCAAGAATTGAGTCCCCTTGTTTCCAGACTAATTAAAGAACTTTTAGATGGTTCTAAAAATATGTTCGATTTCCCGCAAAAACAAAAGAACTGCATCTGCGCCTGTAAATCTTGCACGTCTCTTTCTCTTAACAATACCATTGTTACGTAACACTTCCATTGTTACTTAAAACTTTCATTGTTACTTAACACTTCCATTGTTACGTAATACCGCCATTATTACTTAACACTTCCATTGTTGATGGAAGTGTTAAGCCTTAATCCTGTCTTTCTCCCCCCCGGGAGGAATTTCGAAAAATCCCTTCTTAGTGTGTGTTTTCGTGACGTACCCTATCTATGTACCAAATTTCAACTTTCAACTCCTAACCGTTTGGGCTCTGCGCTTATTATTATTATCATCAACCCGTCTCGATTATATTATAGATAAGTTTAATTAAGCCGGGGGGTCAGAAATTGCAATGAAAATTTTAATTTTTTAAAAATATTTTAAAATATACATGTCGGTCATATTCACCCTACTTTAAACCCTTGTCCTCCCGAGACGTATATGAGAATGTCCCGGGAAATCCGACTCCAGCTGTGTTCAAGGTCATCCAGCTGTGTAAACAATGACTCATCTGTGTTATATTTCACAGAAAGACGAGACAAAGGAAAATAAAATTTGAAGCTTTTTCTTCAAAATAAATGCATTTCTTTCGTTTTTTTTCAGTTTTAAGTATTTTTTACGTTTAATTAAATTAATGATTATAAAATATCAAAAATCTCAATGTCCTTAAGGGGTTAATTAATATATTTTTTCGTATGTAATCGGTTATCCGAAAAATAAGTTATCCGAACAACCCCAATCCCCAATTGATTCGGATAAATGACACTCTACTGTATACTTCTGAGTACAATAAAATAACAACATTGTAATTTTACTTACTTAAAATCAGGAAGAGAGTTTTATTTACAAAACAATAAAACATAGAAACATTCAACAATCGCCTAAATGATCGAACTACAATTTCGCTAATTTTAATTAATTAATCCAAAGTAATTTGATACTAGATGTAGACATTAGGTACCATCTCTTAACTAAATTAATAATTATAATTTTAATAATTTATTAAATACTTTAGAACTATCTGGAAGAAAAGAACTGACCTGGATAATTAGCAGAATTGTAGCCCAATCATTTATGCGATCCTTGGATGTTTCTATATACTTATCAGGCTTTGTGATGTTTGTTTACTTACAATAAAACATTTAATGACTTATTGAGATTAGTATTAGTAGTACTTAGTGTGGGCTACTATTACCAACCTCAATACTTAAAAATAACACCTTCCTCTCAAATTTCACACAAAGCCAATGTTAATCAGTGTAAGTTGAATTACAAAACTTTATAATATCATTTATAACACTAAATATACTATATTACATTTAGTGTAAGCTGAGATAATTTACAGCAAATTTTCTTAAATTTAATTTATTTATTTTTGTAGTTTTGAATCAAATTACAATAAAATAAACAAAAAAAGCACTTTGGGCATTCCACAAGTATTTTACATTGTTAGAAAGAAGACAAAATGAAGAAATTAAACATATAATTGTAGTTTTTGATGCAATGCAGAAAGTTTTACAGTTTTAGAATAAAAATTTGTTCATTTTTACATGACATAACTCATTCATTTTTTGAATGCACCCTCTAGAGAGGGATGTATAACCTCACTTAAACTGGCATGCCAGTTTTTACCATATGAAAATTTCTGATTTCATGGTCTCCCAGATAGACCAGCATGCTGGACAATCTGCAAAAATACAGTTTGATCCAATGAGAATACTCTTTTTAAGGTTATCCACAATTTTAATTTTAGGTTTGCAAAATCCTATACCGCAGGGTGTTATTGCTCATGCAATGGGTGTTCGAAAAGGCCATACTCTTTTGATTGCTGGAGGCTATAGCGGAATGATGAAAGGAAGTTTGTTGGCTTATGTTATGCCACCAGAAGTTACTATTAGAGGTCAACAATTACCTGCATCAGCATGTTCCAGGTTATTATAGTTTTAATTTATCTTTAAATAATAGATATTGATGTGTCTCATATTGAAAAAAATATATGAAAATATGTGTAATATATAATTTTTAGTTTACAAAATGTTATGTAAATAGTAAAGGTTTCCAAATTTGAAGTATGTAAATTATTGTTTCTTACGCATTTTAACAGTCACAGGTCAAAGGAAAATTGTACAGCTCATCCTTCCTGTAGTTGGTGTTCACAAAATAACCAAGAATTTTGTTTAGAAAAGACTATGCAGAGAGTGAGTACTTTTATTAGATTTAAACTTTTATGTAATACACCCAAAATCCAGCACAAAATAAACAGTTTAAAGACACTCAATAACTTTGAAGAAACAGCAAAAATTAGTAACTAAAACATTTTTGGACATTTTTAACAACCTTCAAGTAGAATACGTAATGGAATGCCCCAATAGTAGTTTGGACAATAATAATCTAGAATACAAATTCAAATTTTATCATCTGAATGTTAAGATATTGTAAAATGAGCATAAGAGTTTGAAAATACAGTAGAGTCTCGAAAACTTGGCACTCAATAACCTGGCAGTCCAGATAACTCGGCCACACCCTGGCAGGGCAAAAAAATCCTTAGTTAATTAATTTTCATTATAGACAGCTTTATACCTCATAAAGTATTTTTCTGAGGTCTGTCTTATCAGGTAAATTACTGTACACAGTGTATTCATTAATTTTCATTTTCATGTAGTAAAGGCTCTATGATAAAGGACGTACTTTTCCTTTGTTTAAGGCAGGGGTGGCCAAAATGTGGTGCATGCGCCAAACGTGGAGCATTGGACGATTACAAATGGCGCTTCAGTTAGTTCTGAGCAAAATTGCCAGATTTGGCTTTTTTGCGATTATATAGAAAAATAAATTTTTTATAGTCTGTCTTGGCAAGTTCATTTGTTGCACAATTCGTTATGGTCTATTTTGCAGATAAAATGAGTATTCTCCACATAGTAAATTACAATGTATGCATGTATTTTGAGTCTTGCGATCTTTATTTCCGATCAGTTTACAGGCGTGTAAATGGCCGAAAACATTTATTGTGATTAAAGTTATTCCAAGCTGATCTCGTTCTCAGTGCCAATAATTGTGGTGCAGAGTAATCTTCACCAAACGAGACTCTGGCAGCAATAGCACCATCATGAGGCAATCGCCCTCTCGTACAGGAGATCAATTGTTGACTATTGTAAATTGGTTCTTCAATAAACTGTCATAAATTAATTAATTCAACTGCGTGATTAAGTTATTCCCTTTTCTTTCCTAAGCGAAGCAGATTTATTCTTACCTCAATTTATCAACCCCTAACATTAAACGTAAGACTGTATAAAAAGTGTTTGAACTCGTCTGCCAAAAAATTGGCACATGGTATGCAAAAGGTTGGCCACCCCTGGTTTAAGGGTATTTGGGCAGTTTATTCTCTGTTGTATTCTCAAGTAAACAATACATACAAGTACAGTACAGTATTTTCTGAGGAAACACTCATACTTATTTTTTTTTAACCTCATTCCCGATAACCCGGCATTTTCACAAACTCAGCCACCCTTCGGTCCACATTAGGCCGAGTTTTCAAGACTCTACTGTATTCAAAAAATTCAAAAATGATTGCACTTAAATAAAATGAAATAAAAGAAAGGAATACATAAAGATAAAGAGATAAATACACAATGAAACATTAAAATTAATTGACCTATCGCGTGTTGAATATTTTTTCTGTTGTGTATCATGCCAAGTTAAATTTTTTTTAATGTTAAGCCTAATGTGATTACACATTTCAGAAAAAAATAATTGTGGCTATTCTATCGTTTTAAATTACTTTATATTTTGCACACACAAAATAGACATATTAATAAATGTAAAAACAAAAAATTTTATTTCAAAGTTAATTTTAGTAGGAAAAATCTCAAAGCAAGGAACAATGCATAGTGGAATGGAGTATTGTTCACACTGGTAACGTGATTCTATTTGCTTTTTGTTTGCTGAACATACTTTGCAAACTCTAATTGGATATTTTTTTTTCTGTGGGTGTTATATAGCTAGGAAAATGCCATTTGGATAAACACAATGGATTTTCATGTGACAGTCTACCGCAATAGGTTACATGTCTGCTTGTGTGAAACTTTTCCATAATTTCTCTGATAACTGCCATACAAAAATCAAGAAATGACATGTTTTTTTGTTACTTGTCAACACAAACAAAACATTATACAGTGCAATATCTAACATATGAAAAAACACCTTTTTATACCATTTCACTGTTTTTTTCATGCATGGATAATTGTATAACACTTCCTCACACAGATCAATTACACCCATATTACAATTATAGTCTAGAATACAATTTTGCTTTGTTATTATTTCTCCAGATCTATTATGTTTACCAGAATCTGAGAATTGATTACACTGGTCAATGTGATTTTTGGCACACAGAAGAGAGAAATTGTGTCTAATAGAACTTTATGTACTGATTTCAAATATGGGATTGAAATTTTTCTATCACCCTCTGATTTTCCATAATCATAGATTTAAATACAAAATATCATTAAACAATGAACTCGCATTTATTAAATCAAATAATATAAACAGTCCATGCTGTAGCTGTCGCAAAGCTTTACGTTATTTATTAGAGAATATACAAAAAAAGGACTATCAAGCTGCCAACAAAGTTAACGCTCTTATAATTGATAGATTATCTCATAAGCATCGCTTTATAAATAAAAAAAAAGCTTCTGCATAGTATATGTGTCGGCAATTCCTTATTTCTTGGACAATTTGGGTCAGTCCCGTTCAATACTTGTATGATAAGGAGTAAGTAACAGTCTTGGATTTTCAAGCTTTTTACCCATCAATTAAATTGGAACCTGCTTTTGTTATCTGAGAGACTTTCTCCTATGGAGGTAATCTAAGTTACACAATCAAATCTTAGAACTGGTGCATCTGGCAACTTATTTGACATTATTCTTATTTAACAACAATACCTACAATACAGCTCAATCCTCACGCCTTGCACCAACTAAAATCCTCACATTTTAGTTTTACTTGTTTTATCTCATTTGTTTTTTAAAATATTTGGTTACTTCAGTGGTTACTATTAAAAATTATTTCAGTAATCTAATTTTCTGTGGTGTTTATATGATAATAAATAATTGTTAATTTTTACTATAATTTATTCTGCAGTTCCATAAAAATTTTTATAATAAATTCTGATGGCGGAAAAATAGCTCAAAATGCATTTCCTTTTATAAAATAAATTTTACCAGATTGTTTGTCCTTAAGTAAAAATCTAATTACAGTAAGACCCTGCTTAACACTGATTCGATATACCACCGTCTGCTCAAAGCCTAAAAGAAAGCTCAAAATTTACTATTGTGAAATCCGCAAATTTAATGCAGTTGTCGGAAAAAAAGAACTGTAAACAACTCCAATAGAAAAAACTCTCCTGGTGAGAATTATATCAGAGGTTACCGTTTGTTATCACAATTAGCTGGGAAAGTTGACACACAGGTGTCAAGAATGCATTGTTAATGTCAACATATGGTGATCATGTGACTCCTTTTCTACGAAAAACGAATAAAAGCTTGCACTCCTGAACTCAGGGCATGTCCGCACATGGAAGTTATTTTTGGTACTTGTGCTTATTGATCTCCATGCAAAGGACTGTGATCCCATCGGAGAAGACACTGAAGCCTTCACCTCTTCCATACAGACATTTGCCAATCCTCCATTACTCTGAGAGGTATTTAGGGGATATTTTAGAACTTGTAAAATCGCTCTCTCTCTCTCTCCCTAAAGTTAGGTAAGCGACATAGGCGAGAATAGTCACCCATTATATGTACATAGTCTATTATAACTGCATTTAACCTTAGAATTAATTATCGCCTTCTGTAATGTAGATTTAGTTCCTCAATAAATGCTTTGCTTATTTGTTAAACCTGCTTCCTGTCATTGAAAGGATGCCTGCCAGCTTACCGACACACTCCCCACTCACTTTTTGCCCTCCTAGCCATCCAACAACTGAGACCGGGTTTCACCAATCTGTGCAGTGTAAGTGGTCATTAGGGATCCTCCCTCTGGTCCTCTGTCTCACACTATGATTTAAATTATTGCGGCATTTTATTGATTCATACATAATACGATTATTGACGAACACAAACCAATCAGAAAAAAGTGGTAAAAAGGTGTACTTCCTTTAAATCTATGTTTGTTTGGTGCAATTTTGGAAAAAATATAACATCATGGATGCCATAGGCAATATTGGCTTTGCTTGGCAAGAATTAACTAGTAAATGCACGGAGGAAGTGTGGAAGAAGTTATGGCTGAAGGTATCCAAGAATTCTCAACGAGCAGAGGTTTATCATTAGGTTTAATCAATACAGCAGGATATTGAGGAGTTACTGCAGGTTTCTGGTGAGAGCCTTACCAATGGCCTTCAAGAACTGGCAGACTAAGGAATGTGAACTCTATTCTATGAGCAGACAAAGTTCTAACACAATGCACCACATTCTCTGCTGGATTTTTTTAATATTTATTACAGATTAAAATATATTGATGTTTTTTGAACTAGCATTTATATTGATAGTAAAACAATTTATTTTTAATATAAGTAAAACATGAAACTGGATCAAACTACAAGCTACACATCTACAGGTTGATTTAATGTTTAGTTATAAGTAACAGTATTTTTGATGTCAATTTAAATAATGCTTTAAATTAGTTTATTTGTATTTATGAGTATATCTGATATTGAATTTTATTATTATAGGAATGCAGAAGTGGAACATTTAGTGCAAACTCCTGTCCTGGTCTTTGTCCAACGTTACAAGATTGCCATTCTTGTTTGATTTGGGGTGAGGCTTCTGGTCCTAATGTTATTGGTAGCACTGATACAATGGATCCCTTCCTTCAACCAACATGTAGTTGGTGTGTAGAAGTGTCACAATGTCATCCGATTCATAGTAAGTTTTGAAATAAACTTTATATGATTTACAGATAGAAGATTAATATTTTTCAAATTTTTTAAAACAATTGTTTTAAAGAATTGCTAAAAACATTTAAAAGTACCTTATAACAAATATTTCTTTATGAATTTATATTAATTTTGGCTAATGATTTATAGATCCACCAGATACGTGCCGACCAATTCACAATAGTTCCATTCCAATATCAGAATTAAAATGGTGGGGTCCCACTGGGACTGATATTACAACAATTGCCGATTGTCGCACAAAAGATTTTAGACCTGGTCTTATTTCTCTTAAGTATAGACATCCAGTCAATTGGAAACAACCAGATGGTGTAAGCTTATTATGAAATGAACTTTTACTTATTTGCTTAATGTGATTTTTAATATATCAGTATTACATGTATACTAACTTGTATATAACATCTTAAACTATACTACGTAAATAATTTAAAATGTTATGATTATTATTAATATAAAATTAAATGAAAAATTTCAACGTTAGAAAGTAAGTATTTTAGTTTTTATTTGATACAAATAACTGATTAGAAGGAAAAACTTTAAACTATTGGAATTGAAATATTTAAGGAGATTAAACACTTTTTGGGATTTTATATTCCTATCTTCAGATCTACAATATTCCACATTAACATTTTGATAATTCAAAAATGATTTCATTTCTGACAATAAAATTTTTTAAACTAACTAGTTTATGAACTTCATGTCTAAAATTTTAAACTTATGTTATTGATCGGTTTGGTTCAAAAGTTTATAAGCACATGCAATTGTTCTTTTGAATTATCAAAATGATAATGTTGAATGTAGTAGATACGAAGATGAGAATGTAAAATCATAAGAAAAAAGCACTTAATCTCATTAAATATTTTGACTCCAACTGTTGAGTTTTTCTTTCTAATGTTTATACATAGAGTCATTTGTTTTTAATAAATAACTGATTTATTTGGAAAAAATAAAGGCTTTAACAGACTTTGCTAACCTAGTTGTAATATTTAAAATATTACAACTAGGTTGTAATATTTTAAATATTACAACCTAGAAACCCCAAGAAACATTTGTTCCTTGTTCTCTTTGATTTTTAGCTTCAATAAAAATATCGAAATATTATATTTAATTTTTAAAATATCTTCTGTTAATTTTTAGAATATTTTAGCTTAAAATATTCAGAATCTCATACAGAATTCCATAAATAAAGTCATTATTTGAATTTTTAAATAAAGTTTTTAAATTACATGATTGGGAAAACAATATTTCTTCTGATTTTATAGTCTGGTTTTAGTAGTTTTACTTAAAATTAGATTATCTGTATTTTACATAATCATCTTTTGCCAAATATTAAACTTATATATTTCAGTATGTTGTTTTAAATTCTTCAATGTTTTTTTCATATTAATGATTTAAACTTAATTTTCTTTTATTTAATTAAGCATTCTGTTATTGGTTTTGTTGTGGATTTTAAAGAATTAAAATCATATCATACAAGGACATATCATACAAGGAGCAGTATAATTTACAACAATTCAATTACAGATAAAATTTTTCGATTATATAATTCATTTTCTTGAGTAACTCTGCACGAACCGCCATTTTGTGCTGTACATTTTGATCAAAACAAACTCAGAAACTTCTTTTCACACACAGAAATTTTTTGCTTTGAAAAATTATAAAAATTATTAAAAATAAAATGTTATTTAATAGTAAATATGTGAAACACAGTGTACAGAATAATGTAAAGTAGTATAGTGCCATCTATGAATGGAATGTTTCATAAAAATCATACATTTTTAGATTGACGATAAATCATCAAGTGATTGTTGCTATAATTATTTGCTTAGTGTTATATTGTCAAATGATTGCATATTGCATATATTCTGGGTTACAGATTTAAATTCCACTTTGGATTCAAAATTAATAAAAATGAAAACATTTATGATGATCAGTTATTTTGTATATATTAACAAATCATGATATATAATGAAATTTAATATAAAAATTTTGTACAGTTTACAATAAAATGATTTAAAATTATAAAGTAATATAGGAAGGTTTTTCTTAAGATATGTTCACAATAGTGATGAGCCTAAAAGATACAGATTAAAATATATTGATGTTTTTTGAACTAGCATTTATATTGATAGTAAAACNTGATGAGCCTAAAAGAATTAGCATTTCTTTATTAGTGAAAGATTTTGGAATAGAATCTGAAAGCAGAGTAAATCTTCAGAAACTCTGAAGATTTTCTCTGCCCTGTACATTTATATATAGATAATCTTATTTCATAGTTATATTACTTAATTTAGATTAATTAATAAATATAATTATTTATTTCAGTTATCATATATAAACCAAACAACAGAAGATCTGCAGATCCAAACTGAGTTTTCCAGAGAACGAGAAGGACTTAGTGGAGGTGAAAACATTGTTAGATTTTCGGGCTTTATTCATCCACTAAGTGCAAGACCTTTATCTGAAAATGGATCTTTCTTACAAATGTACATGGGATTTTCTGGTGCAAAAGCTATACTTCAAATGAGTAATGATAGCACAGAGGAGCATTTGGTATATTAATTTTATTCAATTATTTAATAAAATTATATAACATATATACGTATATATAATATTTTATTATAACATTAAAGAAAAATTATGCTATTTTGATGTTATTTACAGGAGGTGATAGCAAGTAATACAAGCACTTCTTATGTTCGTATAAAAGCACACAGACCAGATAATCGACCACTCTTCCCTAATACTAGTCCTGGCCATAAATATTTAATAAATTTCACTATGAGCTTACCTGTTGCTTATAATGAAAGTGCTACTATGCAGTTAGTATGGAACGCTTTTCCTGTCCATCCAAAGGTTTGTATGCATTTTGATGATTTGAAATTTTCTTCCATATGTTATACTCTGAATTATTAATTCTTACTTTCCTAGCTGTTATATATAAACAGAAGGAAAGTATGGCAATCGGTCAAAAAATGATCCCCAAGATATTTACATTTTTGGGCTCAGGATCGTTGAGAAATGCATAAAATTTTGGAGGTTTTTCTGTGCGTATCGATGCTAGCATGATTTTGTTCACCATCTTTGAAGCTTAATAACTCCTGTGTTTTCTCTCAAAAATTTCTGAAATTTTGCAAGGAGGTTTGTTTATTAGGGAGATCGATGCTATTAAATTTCGGTGATTAAAAGTTGAAGGGGTGGGGAGATAAAGAATGTTGTGGTTGCAAACTACTTCCCGAAAAGTTGTGAAGAGGCCGGAGCAGTCAGATAGGAGAACAAAAGACACAAAGGAAGAAACTCACACTTTCAGGCTAGAGTGTCAGTGTCCAGATGAAAGAAGCTATACTCTGTATTTTCTATGTTATATCACAAAAATTATTTATATTGGAATCAGATTTTTGTTCTAAATAAATGTTATGTTTTTAATATATGCCAAGTTATTTCTAAATAATGGCAAGTTGGGACTTCTCAACAAATGGTGACCCGAACGTGATTCGAATGGGCACAAGGCAATGGACATTGTCAACGTAATCATAATCCATCAGCATCGGTAAAAATCGCATATGGATTTTACAGATTTGGGCAGATCCTCAATTGAATGTATACAGTGTGAGAAAACGACTTTTTCCAATGAATCTATGAGAGTTAGTCAAATTGACGACTATGTGCTTTACTACCCTGGATGCTCAGAATATGGTAATTCTTTTTTTTGGATTGCTGCTTTGTGGGGCTAGCAATAGCCAATGAAATTAAGAAGTAAGTGAAAGAACTATTTTTTTAACCAGATCCCCAAATTCGAGATGCAATCACCACAAACTGAGACAGTCACCAAGGTTTCTGTTAAGCCACCACTTTTTGGAGAGCAAACCCTGAAATAAGGTTTAGTCAAATAGAGTTGGAGTTTTCATTAGTGGGAGTCATAGTAGAAGTGACAAAATTTCACCATATGGTTTTAGCACTTCAGTCTGAAGAGCTGGTGGTGGTAGCGGATATTATTCTAAACCCTCTGGGAGATAAGCCATACAAAGCACTTAAAGCTTGTCTGTGCTGTCAATATGTGGACAGTGAGGCCCAGAGATTAAAGGATTTAATCTCAGTAATGCAATTTGGAGATAAAAATCTGTTCAAGCTGCTGTTGGAGATGCACAACAAGGCATCGGCACACATAATCTGCTGATCTGCTAAAGCCACTGTTTCTACAATGGTTGCCGTCAAACATACAACAAATTCTGGCTATCTCCAATGACAGCCTTGACAGGCTAGCTGATATGACAGACAGTAGCCTAGCTGCAACAGACAATTCTGTCTCGGTGCAAGCAGTATCCCAAGAGGATCATAGGATACAAGCATTATTGCTGGATATCTCTTCCCACCTAGAATGCTTGGAATGTTGGGATAGATCTCAATCCAGAAATCAGGGCATGAGCCATCAATTGACATTCAAGGAGTCGTAATGAAACTGAGCTGGAGAGCCAGTGTTGGTATCACCAGCAATTCAAAGAAAAAGCAGTTAAGTGCATCAAGCCTTGTGACTTCCAGCAGGGAAACTAGAAGGGCCATCACTCTGTGATGTGGGTGATGGCACTCTGAAAATTCACCACCTCTACCTTTACGATCAATTGATGTGCACACGTTTCTTAATGGACACAGGCACAGATGTGTTCGTTTTTTCTGTGCCATGTAACCCAGCTAACTGATTATCTGAAAAACTGTAGCTCTTTATAGCCAGTGGGACCACCATAAGCACTTATGACTAAAAATTGTTTAAACTAGACTTAGGCCTCCAAAGAGTTTTATCATTGGCCTTTTATTCTTGAGGCAGTTTCTCAACCTATTATTGGAGCCGGACTTTTTGCACCATTTTGGACTACTAGTGGACATCCACTGATCCAGATGAACTCCAAAGGCAAGATCACCATTGGCCCCCCAACCAGCATTAGATCAGTGAGTGGGAATACACCATTTTATCAACTCCTGGCTGAGTTCCCTTAGCTGACTGAAGTTTCCACTACTTCTCACCTAGTCTGACACAACGTACAACATTACATTGAGCCAAAAGGACCCCTAGTTTTTTCAAAATCTTGATGGTTACTCAGGACAAATTAAAATCAGCAAGGCAGGAATTTGAATATATCATTGTGCAAGGCATCTGCTGCCTCTCAAAAAGTAGTTGGGCTAGTCCTCTATGTATGTGTTTTGGTCTCTCTAATGCACTCTGCTTCCGGATTGGTCTCTGTATTCAGTTGTACTACTGACTTTATATTATTCGCGATGTAAGTTGGCATTGGGATCCATACCTACCCCAACCTTTACTTCCAACCTATGCTATCCCTTACCCCCAACCTATCCCATCCTCTCTTCTATACCCACCCTATTCTCCCTCCCACCCCATCTTCATTCAGTCACCTTCCTTCAGGCTAAGTCGAAAGACAGCCTTCTTCCTTTATGACCAGTAACCGGTCTCTCTAATGCAGCTGCTACCTTCCAGTGCATTTCATGAATCAGGTTCTTCAAGGGATAGAGTTTTGTGTCCCATATTTTGATGATGTGCTCATTACCTCAGTTGATGAAACAGAACACCTACAGCATCTTCATTTGGTATTCCAATGTTTTACTCAATATGATGTAAAGCTGAATGCTTCAAAATCTCCAGCAGGTATTGTTTCTTTACCAACCAAAGTGTCTGCTATCATGGGTTTCCCTAAACCTAAGACCATTGAAGAGTTTTGTCGTTTTTTAGGAATCGTTAACTTCTACAGAAGGTTTATTTCCCATGTGGCTCACACACAGGCAATTTTATATGCCTATCTTAAAAGGGCGGCTAAGAATGATAGGCCCAAATATCGAACTGATGCAGGCAAAGGCAGAGGTATTTGAGAGACGCAAGAAGGACTTAGTGGAAGCTGCCACTCTGGCTCTTCCATCACCTAAAGCACTTCTGACAATTGCTTTAGATGCATCCAACATGGCAATGGGAGCTGCACTGCAACAAGTGTCCCACAACTGTCAGCTGCTAGCCTTCTTCAGCAGAAAGTTCTCGCCATCACAGCAAAAGTACAGCACCTATGATCAAGAACTGTTGCTGCATACATCTCCATCAAGTACTTTTATAATATGGTTGAAGACTGTCCATTCATATTGCTCACAGACTATAAGCCACTTACATTTGCCTTCCAACAAAAAACTGATTAGTGTTCCCCTAGACAGGTGAGACATTTGGATGTTACCACTCAATTTACTACAGACATTCGTTTCGTAAAAAGAGATGACAATGTCCTTTTACAAAATAGTGGATGCTCTCTCTCTTGTGTCAACATCTCTATCACCAAGACACTGGCAAATTCATCAACTTTCAAGAAATGGTGATGGTGCAACAAGAGGACATAGAGTTAAAAAACTAATACATCTAACTCTTTAATCTGAAAGCCACTTCCAATGGGAGAACCAGCTAGTATTTTATATTGTAACATTTCCACTGACCAAATACAACCCTTGTGCCTAGGGACTTTTGACGGCAGGTTTTTAACCATCTTTACAAACTTTCTCACCCTGATAGAATGCATGAACTTATTCGTTCATGCATTCTATGTTAACAAACAAAAGTCTCTTGACACACTTGAAGCCAACTGGGAGTCTTCTTTACTCCAAATACTAGATTTGAGCACATCCACATAGATTTGGTGGGACCCTTGCCTCCCTCTTATGGATACAGATTTTGTCTCACTTGTGTGGACCATTTCTCTAAGTAACCAGAAGCATTCTCTTTAGTTGAAAGTACTGCACAAGCAATAGTGGAAACTTTCTACTTGGGATGGCTAGCCCATTTTGGTCTGCCACTGTGCGTGACAACAGACCAAGGAGTTCAGTTCAAATTGTCACTTTTCTCAGCCCTCACTTCTTGGTTGGGAACTGAGAGAATTTGTAAAACTTCATACCATCTGTTTGCAAATGGCCAAGTAGAGAGGTTTCATCACGAACTGAAATCAGCGATAATAGCACATTCTACAAACCGATGGACCGTGGCACTTTCTACAGTATTGTTGGGTTTCAGAGCTGCTTGGAAAAACAACATCCAGGCAACAACAGCCAAGATGATCTATGGAGCACCTCTACATTTATCAGTGAGTTCCTCTCCCCAGTTAAGGATCATCCTGATCTGCTATCTTTATTGGTAGGCTGAGAGAGAGGAGATGCAGAAAATCATACCAGTTTCACATCTCAAGAAAACGACAGTGTTAGTTCATAAAGATCTTGCCTTCTCTTCCCACATTTTCTTGTGAACTGATGCGGTCCAAAAACGGTTACAACTGCCTTAAGAAGGACCATATCACATATTGAAGCGGGGAAACAAAAACTTTAAGATAGTAGTGAGAAATTGACATATCAATGTCAATATTGATAGACTCAAGCCAGCCTACACATGTAAGGAAGATGCAGAGAAATAGTAAGCAGCAGATTTGCAGCAGCAACAGGACAGATTAGTCACACTCAGGACGTTGGGTGAGATTCAACCATAGATACTTGTAATATCTTGCTATTGCTGGTGGGGAACTGCTGTTGTGTCATTGCAAACTACTTCCTGCAAAGTTGTGAAGAGGCCAGGGCAATCACCTAGGAAAACAAGAAGACACAAAGGAAGAAACTCACTTTCGGACTAGGGGTCTCAGCATCCAGACGGAAAAAACCATGCTCTATATAGGGGTGGCCAACAGTTTTTGCCCCCGGGCCGAATTGGAAAGAAAACTTTTTCTACAGGCTGAACCAGAGGCTGCCCTAGGAAGATTTTGAGGTGGTGCAAGATCTCATTGTGGTGTCACCCCTACCAACTTAGCTCTCAACGAGTGGCAACACGAATGGGAAAATGCAGACACAGGGAGGAAAACTTACGCCTTCATTCCATCTATTACTCACCATGTCAAGGCCACACACTACACTTCAAATGCCGAGACTACCCAAATTTTGACCGTGCATGGCAACTTTCATGCCTATCTCCACCGCTTCGGTAAAATGGACAACAACCTCTGCGACTGTGATGAGTCCAGTGAGGCCACAGCGGAACACTTCCTCTACACATGCTCAAAATACGACGACGACAGACTCCCGTTCATAGGCGCATGCCTCATGGAGGGACAGAACTGGCCACCAAACCCAGCGGAAGTATTTAGCAACAAAAAACTGTGGAGAAGGCTAACGCAATTTGTGTATAAAACAAAGACTCTAAGCACCAATGGCTTCAGTAGAGAGACCACCAG
The DNA here is from genome assembly GCF_000671375.1 of Centruroides sculpturatus. NCBI lineage: Eukaryota > Metazoa > Arthropoda > Arachnida > Scorpiones > Buthidae > Centruroides > Centruroides sculpturatus. Next base: position 107,058 of record NW_019385913.1, on the reverse strand, counting down.
TTCTACCAACTAACTAGCCACAGCCTAAAGATACGCCTTTCATGGAACAGGAGGTGAGGAAATGGGTAAAATAATTATGGTAAATGTACGCTATATAACATTCCTGTAAACACCGGCAGTGCTGTGTAATGTATTGTAACACTGTTTTATTTCTGCTTGTATCAGTTGGGCCACCATCTGTAGTCCGGTACATTTTGTTGTACCCCAGCTGCCAAATCCGTTTAATTTTCTTCGGAATGGTGATCCATTTATGCCAATTGGTGTTTACTTTCTATTGGCCTCCCACTCTCCTTAAAAATGCTACAAATGTGTTAATGTACTCTTTATCTTTAAAATTTGTACTGTCTGGTAACAATTACAACTATTTCCTTCTTAGTTTCTTGTCATCATTGTCATTGGTAACCCTTCGGTTTTTGGGTTGCACCTTCCAATTCTGTAAATCAACTGCTTCCTGCTGCTTTGTAATTGTCACAAGTCTTCAAAGTTTGTATTCTATGACAACCACTTAAAATATTATGTAAACATATTGTAATCTTCTGGTTTTATTTCAATAAATGTGATACAGGCACCCATGGGGCCTCCATGCCTTCCTTTCAAACTTTACTATTACCCTTTCTTTTCACACTTTGACCTCTTGCTTTCTCCTTCTTTCCATTTCCAAATAGGGCAAAGTCCGTAACCACGAACGGACAGCTCTCTTATCTCTTTAACTTGGTGTTTAACTTGGTGTGGTGTCACCCCGTAGAGACTGAATTGTACATAGAGATTACAGATACATTTTTCACATTATCATGCTCTATCAACATTCTTCGCTGTACAATACTTAAGAGATTAGTAATGGAGTTGTTGACCTTTTTTTTTTTTTAGGTGTCAGAATTTTTGTCGAGCTATTCGGACTTTACTAGTTAATATTGAAAGATTCAGCATGGGCCACATAAATTCATTCAACAGATTGGATCCAGCCCGCAGGCTATATGTTGGCCATGCCTGCTCTATACTATCTATCTTGTATTGCAAAAATTATTTATTTATTTATTTATATTGGAATCAGATTTGTGTTATAAATAAATGCTATGTTTTATACAAATTTAAATGCCTTTGTGCCCTTAATTTATTAATTTAAACTTAAAATGTCAACTAGGACATATTATACTGGTTAACTGGTTCTGCAAATTAAGTAAACAAAGTCAGAAAAAACAGTCTTTATTTATCACCTGTGTTTATTTACAGGTGATAAATAAAGACTGTTTTATGAATAATAGATAAGTCCTACTTGATGTTTTAAGTTATGTTTTATAGTTTATGCAAAGTTATTTCTAAACACTGGCAACTGGGGACTTCCCAACAAGGGGTTCTTGTTTTTCTCGAGTAGGGTCGGACTTAATGACAAATTTACTCTGTTGTGTATTCTGAAACCGTGTCTTCTTTTATCTGTTTTTATCTTCACGACTAGGTGCGTAGATAGACACAGGGCATTTTTACATCATCTTTATTCGGAATATCCTATAGGTCGATATGCATTTTGGGCATAAGCCCCTCATTTGTCTGCTACATAATAAAACATATCATGAATTTCTCATATTACAAAATGTTTATTATAATAGGTTACAACATACCACAACTTCCGGGATTTCTTGTAGGTGGTGTTGATACGTATACATTCCATTTAAAATTACTTATTTATAGTTAAAATTGTTTTACTGTTAAAATACCATTATAGTTTAAAATATATTTACACTTAAAAGTACTATTACAGTTAAGGTTTCTTGACTTAACATCAAACATCTAGCATATACTCTTGATGTTCGTGATAATGAGGTACTGTTTAATCTCGTTGGCATATTAGCATTTCTTTAAAAAACATTTATACTATAATTTAATCTTAATAATAGTAGTAATAATTAGAATCATTATTATTGCTGTTGATAATATTATTGACTTTATTATAATAATTTTAACCAATTGTCATGAATTTTAATGCTTAAACTTTTATTGATGTTATTTTTTTGGCTTTTTATTATTTCGTAACTTTCTTTAAATTTTCTTTTGTACCAATTTGTTTCTTTGTAAAATTCTCACATCATCTTTGTTTATATTACAATTGTTTATTGTACTATGCTTGTAAAACACCAAATTTATTTTTCTATGTTTCAAATCAGCAATATGTTCTTTTAGACATGTTTCTACTTTTCTTTTAGTTTCTCCTATGTAGCTTTTTGGGTTCCTACAGGTGCATGGTATTGAGTAGACTGCATTCATTGTGCTATATATTTCTTCTATCTTATTGCTTGGGTCAGGTTTGATTTTTTGTATTCTTTTTTTGCAATTTTTCATAAGTTGGAGGAAGTTTTATATTCACTTTGTTGCAATCTTTATTTATTTCTTTGAAGAAGCCTTTGATGTAAGGAAAAGCTATATATTTTATGTCTGCTTATCGGCCTATACGATATTCCAAATAAAGATGATGTAGAAATGCCTTGTGTCTATCTATGCACCTAGTTGTGAAGATAAAAACAGATGATTTTACTCGTTATTAGCATTCACAATTTTTTATACAACTTATCCCTACCCTCAAAATTAAGCTTTTTGCCATTTTATAATAGTTAAAAATATAAAACGTTTTTTAAAAAACAAATCACATATTAGAATGAAAAATGCTTTTAAAATTGCTTAAAGTAATTTGAAATCCTAGTTTTTCACTTGTTCACAGACATTGAAAACATTTCAGTAGCTCTATGAACAATTATATAATTTATTAAAATAATACTTTTGTGTATTATTAGACTTTAATAAAAATATGATATTGTTTATTATTTTAATATAATAAGTAATTTGATTATATTTATAGGTTATTACAGTATCTCATTTAGAACCATATAGTAATGGATCTTGTCACATTCATCATAACTGTCTTTCCTGCCTGAGTGATGCCGCTTGTGGTTGGTGTCAACAAACATCTGAATGTGTACGAAGGAAATTAATCGATATTCATCATCCATTTTATCACAGAGATAACAAGCATAATTACATCATTACTATTCCTGAAAATTGTCCTGTTTGTTCAGATTATATATATTGTGAAGATTGTGCAAAGGTATATAAAAACATATCTTAATTTTAATAAAATAATTTATTACATATAATGTTTGAGAAATTATACTTGCATGTTCTTTACTCATTATTTGTTAATCATTAATTAGATTATATTATGAAACTGTATATAAAATTATTACTGGTAGTTTTGAACTTTTTTGTGTATCAACTCCTTTTAAGAACCTTTTTTCCTCTGTCAATCTCTTTAAATATATATACATTATTTTTATATTTGAAGAGTTTTGAAAATTACAGTGAAACTATTTTCAAGAATTTTTAAAGGATTGTATTTACTAAATAATTAAACAATATTAAAATATTATGTATACATTTACAATATGTGTTTAATTTGCTCATCAACCCAATTGGGAAGCCCTAGTTTAAACTAATGTTTATTGCAGGATACAATTGTGAAAAATATTTTGAAGCTATTTTACTGAGTTGCACTTTTTAAAAAAGCATTTCCAATTTCAAATTTTTGTTAGTTTTTTTTTTAAGTCTTAATTCTCTAAAATTCTATTTTTAATACAGATTTTTCTATTATAGAGATTGGAATATATTTGACATATTAATTGTTGTTAAATTGTTTATAAATAATTCTTTAAGTTACATTGCATTCAGACCAGGGCTGTGGAGTCAGAGTCGTGGATTTTTGGTGTTTTAGCTGGAGTCACAGTCAGAGTCGTCAAAAAATCCGCTGACTCCAACTCTTTTTTTACTTCCCAACTTGTTATGTATATATAATATGGAAAAGTATTGGAATCATGCCAAATTTGACCCTCCAAATTTTTTTTGCAAATCTACATATTTGGAGACTGCCTGAACCTCTCAAAAAAGTCAATAAAAGGGGAAAAATTTGCGTGCATGTGTGTGTTGGCGTCTAATTTGTTTAATTTCTTTATTTTCTGTTCTGAGATATTAAACAATATCTCAGAATGGGTTAAGTTTAAGAAACAAAATGTGGCACTGTGGCTTGCATATAAAGGAGCATTAATACTATTAAAAAAATAATAATAAAACCCATCTCTACCCTCAAAGTAAGCTTTTTTGTCATTTTATAATAGTACAGTAAAACCCGTTAAGATGTTCTCGCCTAAAATGTTAGAATATATATGGGGACATGATTTAGTTCAACCACTTTGACGTTTAATAACTAACTCCTGTGTTAAACCATCTGACTCCAATTCCAACCACTCTGACCACAGAAATTATTAGACTTCAAACAGAGTGAACAAAATCATGCCCCCCACACACAGTCTGACATCCACACATATAGAAAAAAACCTCAAATCTTTTGCATATCTCAAAATTTCAAGGTGTCCTGAGTTCAAACATGTAAAAATTTGGGAGGGGTCATTTTTTGACCGAGCGCTATGCTTTCCCTCTGTTATATATAACAGCCAGAAAAGTAAAAATTATTGAATACATATTTATATATTACTTAGAGGAGTTTTTTAGCTTTGGAATAAAAAGTTTCTACATTCTATCTTTATTAGAACTCTATTTATTGAATCATTTATTCTGAGATCACGTAATGACATCAGAATTTCCAGGTCTCTTTCAGTAACATGTCTGCCCCGAGTCGGAGTCGGGTGGTAAGGAAGAGTCGGAGTCGGTAGATTTTTACATGACTCCACAGCCCTGATTCAGACTTACTCATACATTAAAATAGTATTAAAAATAAAATTGTACTATCACATGAAATAAGAATACCAGATGACTAGGATTTTAAAGAGACTAGTCTGTTTCTTTAAGTGTTACCTAGATTTGAGTCTGAGTTGATTGAAATTTTTGTAGATAGTTTGACCATATTATACTTTGTTCCTCATTATCCAGCAGCTATGTGTTAGTGGAACTGGCTGAATGTATGATGGACATTGAAAAAATAATTCTCTAAGGGCTTGTTTGGAAATGCTAACCAGTAAGATCAGTTAGACCATACATCATTAAAAAATGTTATGGTTTAAGTTTTTGGCAGTACTTTGCTTGCAATCTGCCTCACCACTCTGGAAAGCTAGTGAGCAAGGGTTATAATTTTAAGTGAGACATTTTCTGAAAGTGTAAAATTATATTTGAGCTTTGAGGAAATTTAGGATAATGCTGATATATACTAATTAATTTATTGTAATTGTCATCTTCCTGATAATTTGCTAGGTTAAGTTTATCTGAAAATTTAATCTCGTGCTAAAAAATGTATTGATGTCTGTTATTACTAATGACATTGCTCATCGTTACTATCATATACTACAGTATTTTCAAACATACCTTAATACTTTAAGTGCAAGCAGAATAAAAAGAAGACATTTTATTTTCATAAGTAAGGCTTTATATATATATTTTTAAAATTTTAACATATCAAATTAAGTATATTTATCCATTTAGAGAATATATGCAGTACTAAAAAATAATGATTATTTATTAGTTATTGTAGTTTCATTGTGATGCAGTTTGAGGAAATGAAAGAAATATTTGATATTTAAAATCTTCAAATTCTTATATGAAAACAATGTGATGAATGGTTACTATTTGTACATTACTAATATTACATATTTACATATGATATTACATCATATAAAGTCATGCTTGTTTATCTAACAATTTTTCATTTGTCTTGTTTATTTGTTAGCATTGTATTGTGTTTTGTCATTACTTGATTAACATTGTCTTTATTTCACTCAGTCTTGTTTGTGTAATTATGAATAACAGTGAGAGGAATTGAACCCAAATATTATTTTATTTTCTGCAATCATTACATTTTGTTTGATTATTTTTAATATCTTTTGGGGAGTTTGTTTTCTTAAAAGGGTGAAAAACTCTCACCCTTTATTCAAAATGAACCTATTTAAAGACACCTAATGGTTCTAACAGATAGATTTAATGTAAAAAACAACCAAATAAACGTTTTTGATCACTTCAGAGATCTTTACTGGATTAATACACCCATAAATCAAATATTATTTGAGCAGTTTTTAAAAAACAGAGCATTCTATGCACCACATGGCAATGTTCAAATTCAAAACATAAATGTGACTTACATAACAATGAAATATGATATAATAAATTTTTTAAATATGCACATGACTTTCCATAATATGATTGGAAATAGACTAGAACATTTTTTTTAAAAAGTTGTAATACACCTATTAATTAATGACTAGTGATTGAGGTCAGGAAATTTACAATGTGTTAAAGTTTTTTACCGTTGGAAGTAACCTAAGATTGCTTGCCATGTTTTCAATAGGTTAATATTTTCTTTACTATTTACTATTAGCTTAAATTTTTTATAGGTCGATCATTGTGAATGGCTGATTGAAGAAGCTCACTGTGGTCGTAGAGGTAGATTTGAAGATGCCGTCAGACATCAAGATCTTTGTCCCACTCCCTGTCATTTGTAAGTTATTTTATTTAGCATATTTTGAAATGTCTGTTTTGGTTTAAAGATTATGTTTAATTTTTTTATGTTAGGCGTTTTAATTGCACTTCGTGTCTTGGAGATCCAGGCCGCTGTGCATGGTGTGAAGAAACTCGCAGCTGTTTTCTGTTTGCCACATATACAACATCTTTTATGTTTGGTCGTTGTCGGGAATGGGTTGACGAGGATCGCAGTGCACCTAGGTAATAAAAGTAAATTATGTAAATATATATTTAATTCTTAACTATAAGTAGTGTTCTTTTCAATATGTTAAAAGTATTGATTTTTAACATTCATAGTGGTGTCACCACACCTGGTGCACAATGTAGAGATTGTAGTCGACATGCAGACTGCAAATCCTGTTTAAAAGATTTATCATGTGGCTGGTGTGGAAATACACTTAATCCAACTAATGGAGTTTGTGTACAAGGAGATTTTTCTGGTCCTCATTCAGGTCAGTCAAAATTGATTTTTTTTTTTTTTCAAAATAAAAATATTTAGAAACAACTATTTGTATTCTGAGATTCTGAGCTTTTAAGCTGAAATACTGTTTTCATTTACTTAAATATGCTGCTAATACCTTGCCCTTATTGGACAGTTGCAATTGCTATCTGTTTGTTTTTTTTCTTCTTAGAATTTTAAGTAATTTGTGATACATTACATTTTTTATGTTAAAATTTGCATCTTTTATTGAATTTTAATTTTTACAATTAAATAGTAGTAAGCAAGTGAAAACGTACTGTTTTCTTCTGACTACACCAGCTTTATTTTTTCTGTTGTTATTGTAGCGTCTCTCCAGATTGGCAATTAGACGCTCCTGTATTGGAACTAGCCTAGTATTTTCTCTTGCCAATACGTCAGGGCCCATAACGAATAACAAGTTTTCGGTTTTTTTCTGTAAGTGTGAAGAGCTCATTGAGACTGAAAACTCTTTATTCCTTATGGGCCCTGACATATTGGCAAGAGAAGATACTAGGCTAATTCTGTTATTCTTTTAACAATTTATCAGCTTTTGTACAAGTTTTTTTCCTTGAAACTCTTTACTTGGTATTTGCCATTAACAGTACTACTACAGTATAAGTTAAAGAAGAGCTAATACATGGTTGAAATAAAATAGTGACTCAAACTAAGTTCTGTAAAGAAATTATACACATACTTGAAATTTGGTTATAACTTTACTCAATGTTTATTTATACCAATTTAACAATTAATTAGCTCATTATTATAAATAACTACATACAAATATATCATATTCATAAGTAAAAAATATTCAAATTTCTGAGTGATTGAATTAATATAAAAATTACAACCAAATTCACTGTAAAATAATTATTCATACAGTGTGTGTATTACATCATATAATTAAATGTACTTCATAAACAATATGTATTGAAATGCACATCATTTACCTGCTTCCCATAATAATTGTATCATTCTGACTTAAGTTTTTACAAACTCCATGAAGAAAAGAACTGAGCAAAAAGTGAGAAAAATCTTTTCGTACTATAGACAAGGAAAATCTTATAGACAGATTGCAACACTCTGAAAAGATCTATTGGTGCAATTCATAATGTTATTAAAAAGGTGATCAATATGGGATAAATAAAGAATCTGGTCAGAAACAAACTCTGTTAAGTGAACTGAACTGTAAGAGCCGCCGCAAACTACAGGAAGCAAGAGCTAGTGTACGCTCAGTCACACTCTCGCAAAGCGCTGCCTTTTTTCTCATGAGGCTACAAGCCATTTTTGCTTGGTAAACTACATGGGCACGAAGCAGCCACAAACTACACAACGTTTGCTTGCGTAAAAGTGCTGCAACATAGGAGATTAGTCACTAGTGTTGCCACCAGGCCAGTTATTAAATTCATGGTTCGAATTAATTACAAGTGATGTTGATTCCATGGTCAGAAGCTAAAAGCTCTCTTAATTGTGTTAGTGTTGAAATCCCTCTGGGTCTTTTTGTAGTAGTCCACATGACTTGGATTCCACAGATGTGGATTGGCTATAGAACAAAGATTTAATTATAATCTATACAGTGGGTGATCAGTTAGGATTGCAAACAAATCAGATAACGAATACTTTCATGAAAGCTTTTTATGATCGGACAACAAACATTTTACTGAACAAACATAAAAAGAAGCAACAGAAAATAATGAATACCAATTGATTTTCCCTTGTCTTCAGGTAACAATTCAAAATCTTTTGGAGCACAGGAGATGTCAACATCGACGCTCAACCCAATACTGATCAGTAGTATGGTGTGAAATCCGTGAATTTAACGCAGCTATCGAAAAAAATGTAAACAACTCCGATAGAAAAACACTCCTGGCGAGAATTAGATCAGAGGTCACACTTTGTTATAACAATTAGATGGGAAAGTTGACACATAGGTGTCAAGAATGCACTGTTATTGTCAATATGTGATGATCATGTGACTCCTTTCCCATGACAACTGAATAAAAGCTCGAGCCTTGGTAGCTCAGCGCACATCCACACACAGAAGTGATTTCTGTACTTGTGTCAATCTCCGTGCAAAGAAATTGGATCCCGTCGGAGAAGACACCGGACAGAAGACACCAAGGACTACTACCTCTTCCATACAGAAGATGCACTAACTCGCCATTACTCTGAGAGGTATTTAGGGGATTTAGAACTTGTAAAATCACTCTCTCTCTCTTGCCCTAAAGTTAGTCAAGCAACCTAGATGAGATTAGTCGCCCATTTTATGTAAATAGTATAGCACAGGGGTCGGAATTAGCGGCTCGCAAACCGCATGCAGCTCTTTGCATAGACGTTTGTGGCTCTTCGAACATAAACTCCAATTTTACCTCGCCTCATTTCACCGCAGCCTTATAACTTATGAATTTATGAGATAGAGCTGCCGAACAAACTTCAACTCGTACGGCGTACTCTCTACCACTCTTTAGTCTGTTCACACATGACCACACTTGTGTTGATCAACATGAGTCGCATGCGAGTGGCAACATTTGAAGCATATCTATATATACATAACCCATTGAATGCGTGTCCATCCGTGTAACGTTATGCCAAAATCGGCCACTAGAGGCACCCCTGTCGTGTGTCGTATTTTGCACATTTAAATTAACAGTATAAATTATTATTATTCATTTGGCCAAAAACAATATAAATAATTTAGTATATTTGTAATAGGAGTTTATTATTGTCATGGAATGCCTGTAACGCGCACCAGGGAGACGCCCCCTAGTAGGCGTTATATATGCGGCTCTCTGGTACTTTTGTTATACTGTTTCCATGACAATTTGGCTCTTCTCACTTGACAAACTGCCGACCCCTGGTATAGCATAACCCCATTTAACCTTAGTTTTATTATCGCCTCCTGTAACTTAGATGAGTTATTCAATAAATGCTTTGTTTATTTGTTAAACCTGTCTCCTGTCATTGAAAGGATGCCTCCCGGCTTACTGATGCACTCTCCACTCAATTTTGCCCTCCTAGCCATCTGATGACTCCAAGACTTGGTTTTACCAATCTGTGCAGTGTAAGTGGTCAGGAGGGATTAACCCCTGGCCCTCTGCTTGTCTCACAATAATATTCCTCCAAATTTTGAAACCTTGTAATTCCAGCTTTTTCTTTACCTTTCTGAGAAATAACTTTTTATAATATTCGTGAGACTGTCGGACAGGCACTTGTTAAGTTTTGCATCAGGGTTTATTTACAAAAGGTGAAAGTTTAACTGTTCCATCAGATATTCGTTAACGTTTTAATACCGAATTTTGAATTTCATCCAGGCTTTGCTTCTAAATAATTTTTTGTGGGCTAATTGATTTCTATTCTCTGAATTTTTGTAAGTGTTTTTCTGAACTTTTTATTTAAAAAAGAAACTGATAATATTATGGAGCCTAAAAAGAGGAGTGTCAAGAACTGTGCTCACCATAGAAACCAAGTAAAAGATAATAGCAAAGGTAGAAAGTGGGCACAAGATGTCTGATGTTTCTAGGCAGTACGGCTTGAACAGGTCTACAGTAGGCACAATCTTAGCTATGAAAGATATATCAAGAAGTCTCAAGCTGCTAATGGAGTAATTAAAATCAGATCTAAGAAATAAAGAGCATTTTAGAGCTCATAATGGAACCTGAAACTGATTTGATGACAGAAGAACTCTCAAATGAAGAATACCAAGAACTCAGCAAGATGTGTTTTCTTGTGAAAAAGAGGAAGACAAAGGAGGACCAATGTCAACATCTGCTACTAAAAATCTTTTGAAGAAATGGGAGGATGTCAGAACAATTATCATCTAAGTGGCATCCAAACCAGAATAAGGTTAAAGGGGTTGGGGATCTCTGCAATTACAATACTATTANGAAATTAATCGATATTCATCATCCATTTTATCACAGAGATAACAAGCATAATTACATCATTACTATTCCTGAAAATTGTCCTGTTTGTTCAGATTATATATATTGTGAAGATTGTGCAAAGGTATATAAAAACATATCTTAATTTTAATAAAATAATTTATTACATATAATGTTTGAGAAATTATACTTGCATGTTCTTTACTCATTATTTGTTAATCATTAATTAGATTATATTATGAAACTGTATATAAAATTATTACTGGTAGTTTTGAACTTTTTTGTGTATCAACTCCTTTTAAGAACCTTTTTTCCTCTGTCAATCTCTTTAAATATATATACATTATTTTTATATTTGAAGAGTTTTGAAAATTACAGTGAAACTATTTTCAAGAATTTTTAAAGGATTGTATTTACTAAATAATTAAACAATATTAAAATATTATGTATACATTTACAATATGTGTTTAATTTGCTCATCAACCCAATTGGGAAGCCCTAGTTTAAACTAATGTTTATTGCAGGATACAATTGTGAAAAATATTTTGAAGCTATTTTACTGAGTTGCACTTTTTAAAAAAGCATTTCCAATTTCAAATTTTTGTTAGTTTTTTTTTTAAGTCTTAATTCTCTAAAATTCTATTTTTAATACAGATTTTTCTATTATAGAGATTGGAATATATTTGACATATTAATTGTTGTTAAATTGTTTATAAATAATTCTTTAAGTTACATTGCATTCAGACCAGGGCTGTGGAGTCAGAGTCGTGGATTTTTGGTGTTTTAGCTGGAGTCACAGTCAGAGTCGTCAAAAAATCCGCTGACTCCAACTCTTTTTTTACTTCCCAACTTGTTATGTATATATAATATGGAAAAGTATTGGAATCATGCCAAATTTGACCCTCCAAATTTTTTTTGCAAATCTACATATTTGGAGACTGCCTGAACCTCTCAAAAAAGTCAATAAAAGGGGAAAAATTTGCGTGCATGTGTGTGTTGGCGTCTAATTTGTTTAATTTCTTTATTTTCTGTTCTGAGATATTAAACAATATCTCAGAATGGGTTAAGTTTAAGAAACAAAATGTGGCACTGTGGCTTGCATATAAAGGAGCATTAATACTATTAAAAAAATAATAATAAAACCCATCTCTACCCTCAAAGTAAGCTTTTTTGTCATTTTATAATAGTACAGTAAAACCCGTTAAGATGTTCTCGCCTAAAATGTTAGAATATATATGGGGACATGATTTAGTTCAACCACTTTGACGTTTAATAACTAACTCCTGTGTTAAACCATCTGACTCCAATTCCAACCACTCTGACCACAGAAATTATTAGACTTCAAACAGAGTGAACAAAATCATGCCCCCCACACACAGTCTGACATCCACACATATAGAAAAAAACCTCAAATCTTTTGCATATCTCAAAATTTCAAGGTGTCCTGAGTTCAAACATGTAAAAATTTGGGAGGGGTCATTTTTTGACCGAGCGCTATGCTTTCCCTCTGTTATATATAACAGCCGGAAAAGTAAAAATTATTGAATACATATTTATATATTACTTAGAGGAGTTTTTTAGCTTTGGAATAAAAAGTTTCTACATTCTATCTTTATTAGAACTCTATTTATTGAATCATTTATTCTGAGATCACGTAATGACATCAGAATTTCCAGGTCTCTTTCAGTAACATGTCTGCCCCGAGTCGGAGTCGGGTGGTAAGGAAGAGTCGGAGTCGGTAGATTTTTACATGACTCCACAGCCCTGATTCAGACTTACTCATACATTAAAATAGTATTAAAAATAAAATTGTACTATCACATGAAATAAGAATACCAGATGACTAGGATTTTAAAGAGACTAGTCTGTTTCTTTAAGTGTTACCTAGATTTGAGTCTGAGTTGATTGAAATTTTTGTAGATAGTTTGACCATATTATACTTTGTTCCTCATTATCCAGCAGCTATGTGTTAGTGGAACTGGCTGAATGTATGATGGACATTGAAAAAATAATTCTCTAAGGGCTTGTTTGGAAATGCTAACCAGTAAGATCAGTTAGACCATACATCATTAAAAAATGTTATGGTTTAAGTTTTTGGCAGTACTTTGCTTGCAATCTGCCTCACCACTCTGGAAAGCTAGTGAGCAAGGGTTATAATTTTAAGTGAGACATTTTCTGAAAGTGTAAAATTATATTTGAGCTTTGAGGAAATTTAGGATAATGCTGATATATACTAATTAATTTATTGTAATTGTCATCTTCCTGATAATTTGCTAGGTTAAGTTTATCTGAAAATTTAATCTCGTGCTAAAAAATGTATTGATGTCTGTTATTACTAATGACATTGCTCATCGTTACTATCATATACTACAGTATTTTCAAACATACCTTAATACTTTAAGTGCAAGCAGAATAAAAAGAAGACATTTTATTTTCATAAGTAAGGCTTTATATATATATTTTTAAAATTTTAACATATCAAATTAAGTATATTTATCCATTTAGAGAATATATGCAGTACTAAAAAATAATGATTATTTATTAGTTATTCTAATTTCATTGTGATGCAGTTTGAGGAAATGAAAGAAATATTTGATATTTAAAATCTTCAAATTCTTATATGAAAACAATGTGATGAATGGTTACTATTTGTACATTACTAATATTACATATTTACATATGATATTACATCATATAAAGTCATGCTTGTTTATCTAACAATTTTTCATTTGTCTTGTTTATTTGTTAGCATTGTATTGTGTTTTGTCATTACTTGATTAACATTGTCTTTATTTCACTCAGTCTTGTTTGTGTAATTATGAATAACAGTGAGAGGAATTGAACCCAAATATTATTTTATTTTCTGCAATCATTACATTTTGTTTGATTATTTTTAATATCTTTTGGGGAGTTTGTTTTCTTAAAAGGGTGAAAAACTCTCACCCTTTATTCAAAATGAACCTATTTAAAGACACCTAATGGTTCTAACAGATAGATTTAATGTAAAAAACAACCAAATAAACGTTTTTGATCACTTCAGAGATCTTTACTGGATTAATACACCCATAAATCAAATATTATTTGAGCAGTTTTTAAAAAACAGAGCATTCTATGCACCACATGGCAATGTTCAAATTCAAAACATAAATGTGACTTACATAACAATGAAATATGATATAATAAATTTTTTAAATATGCACATGACTTTCCATAATATGATTGGAAATAGACTAGAACATTTTTTTTAAAAAGTTGTAATACACCTATTAATTAATGACTAGTGATTGAGGTCAGGAAATTTACAATGTGTTAAAGTTTTTTACCGTTGGAAGTAACCTAAGATTGCTTGCCATGTTTTCAATAGGTTAATATTTTCTTTACTATTTACTATTAGCTTAAATTTTTTATAGGTCGATCATTGTGAATGGCTGATTGAAGAAGCTCACTGTGGTCGTAGAGGTAGATTTGAAGATGCCGTCAGACATCAAGATCTTTGTCCCACTCCCTGTCATTTGTAAGTTATTTTATTTAGCATATTTTGAAATGTCTGTTTTGGTTTAAAGATTATGTTTAATTTTTTTATGTTAGGCGTTTTAATTGCACTTCGTGTCTTGGAGATCCAGGCCGCTGTGCATGGTGTGAAGAAACTCGCAGCTGTTTTCTGTTTGCCACATATACAACATCTTTTATGTTTGGTCGTTGTCGGGAATGGGTTGACGAGGATCGCAGTGCACCTAGGTAATAAAAGTAAATTATGTAAATATATATTTAATTCTTAACTATAAGTAGTGTTCTTTTCAATATGTTAAAAGTATTGATTTTTAACATTCATAGTGGTGTCACCACACCTGGTGCACAATGTAGAGATTGTAGTCGACATGCAGACTGCAAATCCTGTTTAAAAGATTTATCATGTGGCTGGTGTGGAAATACACTTAATCCAACTAATGGAGTTTGTGTACAAGGAGATTTTTCTGGTCCTCATTCAGGTCAGTCAAAATTGATTTTTTTTTTTTTTCAAAATAAAAATATTTAGAAACAACTATTTGTATTCTGAGATTCTGAGCTTTTAAGCTGAAATACTGTTTTCATTTACTTAAATATGCTGCTAATACCTTGCCCTTATTGGACAGTTGCAATTGCTATCTGTTTGTTTTTTTTCTTCTTAGAATTTTAAGTAATTTGTGATACATTACATTTTTTATGTTAAAATTTGCATCTTTTATTGAATTTTAATTTTTACAATTAAATAGTAGTAAGCAAGTGAAAACGTACTGTTTTCTTCTGACTACACCAGCTTTATTTTTTCTGTTGTTATTGTAGCGTCTCTCCAGATTGGCAATTAGACGCTCCTGTATTGGAACTAGCCTAGTATTTTCTCTTGCCAATACGTCAGGGCCCATAACGAATAACAAGTTTTCGGTTTTTTTCTGTAAGTGTGAAGAGCTCATTGAGACTGAAAACTCTTTATTCCTTATGGGCCCTGACATATTGGCAAGAGAAGATACTAGGCTAATTCTGTTATTCTTTTAACAATTTATCAGCTTTTGTACAAGTTTTTTTCCTTGAAACTCTTTACTTGGTATTTGCCATTAACAGTACTACTACAGTATAAGTTAAAGAAGAGCTAATACATGGTTGAAATAAAATAGTGACTCAAACTAAGTTCTGTAAAGAAATTATACACATACTTGAAATTTGGTTATAACTTTACTCAATGTTTATTTATACCAATTTAACAATTAATTAGCTCATTATTATAAATAACTACATACAAATATATCATATTCATAAGTAAAAAATATTCAAATTTCTGAGTGATTGAATTAATATAAAAATTACAACCAAATTCACTGTAAAATAATTATTCATACAGTGTGTGTATTACATCATATAATTAAATGTACTTCATAAACAATATGTATTGAAATGCACATCATTTACCTGCTTCCCATAATAATTGTATCATTCTGACTTAAGTTTTTACAAACTCCATGAAGAAAAGAACTGAGCAAAAAGTGAGAAAAATCTTTTCGTACTATAGACAAGGAAAATCTTATAGACAGATTGCAACACTCTGAAAAGATCTATTGGTGCAATTCATAATGTTATTAAAAAGGTGATCAATATGGGATAAATAAAGAATCTGGTCAGAAACAAACTCTGTTAAGTGAACTGAACTGTAAGAGCCGCCGCAAACTACAGGAAGCAAGAGCTAGTGTACGCTCAGTCACACTCTCGCAAAGCGCTGCCTTTTTTCTCATGAGGCTACAAGCCATTTTTGCTTGGTAAACTACATGGGCACGAAGCAGCCACAAACTACACAACGTTTGCTTGCGTAAAAGTGCTGCAACATAGGAGATTAGTCACTAGTGTTGCCACCAGGCCAGTTATTAAATTCATGGTTCGAATTAATTACAAGTGATGTTGATTCCATGGTCAGAAGCTAAAAGCTCTCTTAATTGTGTTAGTGTTGAAATCCCTCTGGGTCTTTTTGTAGTAGTCCACATGACTTGGATTCCACAGATGTGGATTGGCTATAGAACAAAGATTTAATTATAATCTATACAGTGGGTGATCAGTTAGGATTGCAAACAAATCAGATAACGAATACTTTCATGAAAGCTTTTTATGATCGGACAACAAACATTTTACTGAACAAACATAAAAAGAAGCAACAGAAAATAATGAATACCAATTGATTTTCCCTTGTCTTCAGGTAACAATTCAAAATCTTTTGGAGCACAGGAGATGTCAACATCGACGCTCAACCCAATACTGATCAGTAGTATGGTGTGAAATCCGTGAATTTAACGCAGCTATCGAAAAAAATGTAAACAACTCCGATAGAAAAACACTCCTGGCGAGAATTAGATCAGAGGTCACACTTTGTTATAACAATTAGATGGGAAAGTTGACACATAGGTGTCAAGAATGCACTGTTATTGTCAATATGTGATGATCATGTGACTCCTTTCCCATGACAACTGAATAAAAGCTCGAGCCTTGGTAGCTCAGCGCACATCCACACACAGAAGTGATTTCTGTACTTGTGCCAGTCAATCTCCGTGCAAAGAAATTGGATCCCGTCGGAGAAGACACCGGACAGAAGACACCAAGGACTACTACCTCTTCCATACAGAAGATGCACTAACTCGCTATTACTCTGAGAGGTATTTAGGGGATTTAGAACTTGTAAAATCACTCTCTCTCTCTCGCCCTAAAGTTAGTCAAGCAACCTAGATGAGATTAGTCGCCCATTTTATGTAAATAGTATAGCACAGGGGTCGGAATTAGCGGCTCGCAAACTGCATGCAGCTCTTTGCATAGACGTTTGTGGCTCTTCGAACATAAACTCCAATTTTACCTCGCCTCATTTCACCGCAGCCTTATAACTTATGAATTTATGAGATAGAGCTGCCGAACAAACTTCAACTCGTACGGCGTACTCTCTACCACTCTTTAGTCTGTTCACACATGACCACACTTGTGTTGATCAACATGAGTCGCATGCGAGTGGCAACATTTGAAGCATATCTATATATACATAACCCATTGAATGCGTGTCCATCCGTGTAACGTTATGCCAAAATCGGCCACTAGAGGCACCCCTGTCGTGTGTCGTATTTTGCACATTTAAATTAACAGTATAAATTATTATTATTCATTTGGCCAAAAACAATATAAATAATTTAGTATATTTGTAATAGGAGTTTATTATTGTCATGGAATGCCTGTAACGCGCACCAGGGAGACGCCCCCTAGTAGGCGTTATATATGCGGCTCTCTGGTACTTTTGTTATACTGTTTCCATGACAATTTGGCTCTTCTCACTTGACAAACTGCCGACCCCTGGTATAGCATAACCCCATTTAACCTTAGTTTTATTATCGCCTCCTGTAACTTAGATGAGTTATTCAATAAATGCTTTGTTTATTTGTTAAACCTGTCTCCTGTCATTGAAAGGATGCCTCCCGGCTTACTGATGCACTCTCCACTCAATTTTGCCCTCCTAGCCATCTGATGACTCCAAGACTTGGTTTTACCAATCTGTGCAGTGTAAGTGGTCAGGAGGGATTAACCCCTGGCCCTCTGCTTGTCTCACAATAATATTCCTCCAAATTTTGAAACCTTGTAATTCCAGCTTTTTCTTTACCTTTCTGAGAAATAACTTTTTATAATATTCGTGAGACTGTCGGACAGGCACTTGTTAAGTTTTGCATCAGGGTTTATTTACAAAAGGTGAAAGTTTAACTGTTCCATCAGATATTCGTTAACGTTTTAATACCGAATTTTGAATTTCATCCAGGCCTTGCTTCTAAATAATTTTTTGTGGGCTAATTGATTTCTATTCTCTGAATTTTTGTAAGTGTTTTTCTGAACTTTTTATTTAAAAAAGAAACTGATAATATTATGGAGCCTAAAAAGAGGAGTGTCAAGAACTGTGCTCACCATAGAAACCAAGTAAAAGATAATAGCAAAGGTAGAAAGTGGGCACAAGATGTCTGATGTTTCTAGGCAGTACGGCTTGAACAGGTCTACAGTAGGCACAATCTTAGCTATGAAAGATATATCAAGAAGTCTCAAGCTGCTAATGGAGTAATTAAAATCAGATCTAAGAAATAAAGAGCATTTTAGAGCTCATAATGGAACCTGAAACTGATTTGATGACAGAAGAACTCTCAAATGAAGAATACCAAGAACTCAGCAAGATGTGTTTTCTTGTGAAAAAGAGGAAGACAAAGGAGGACCAATGTCAACATCTGCTACTAAAAATCTTTTGAAGAAATGGGAGGATGTCAGAACAATTATCATCTAAGTGGCATCCAAACCAGAATAAGGTTAAAGGGGTTGGGGATCTCTGCAATTACAATACTATTAATTACTTCCATAAAATCTTGAAGAAAAGAGAAAAGCAATCGACATTGGACAGAATCTTTAACCCCCACAAATGGAAAAAACATGACTAATAAAAATGCAAGACTGCATATATATGTTTTTTACTATTACATATAAATAAACGTAGTAAAGTGTATATTTTTCATTTTTTGGAGTCTCTGGAATGAATTAATCAAATTCCCATAAAAACCTATGGTAAATTGATAATCAGTTAACTAACAATTCGGATAACGAACAAAGTCTTGGATCAGATTATGTTCATTAACCGATCACCCACTGTACTTGTAATCAGTCAGTTTTCGTTCTGAACTTGGAAACAGCATGGGAAAAACATGCCTACTAACTAGCTGAAAATATTTATGTACAATGTTTATACTATTTCCTTTTCAATACTGTACTGATGTACATGTACATTTTTTTTTTCATTTGATGATCATCATTTCCCCTTTCGGGGATCAGAATCATCCTTGTCCCATTTTCACATCACAAGGAGGACGTTTCGTTTATTAAAATTAACATTATTACAAATTGACATTAAGTACATAGAGTAAAAAGTTATAAAATACATAAATAACACTGTACAGCCTGCTTGTCTAACTTGACAAGCATGTGCCGGAAGCTTTCCGGTCAATAGGTGGTGAAGAGGACTTTCTCCATCACCTTTACAAAAGTGTCCTTCTCACGAAGGTCCTGAGGTCATGTTTGAGGCACTTATCTCTGATGAGGTTATAGAGTTGTAGGTCATTATTTCCAGTGTTTAAATGATGAAGACTTAGAATTTCTGTCCTTTCTTTATCATACTTGTAACAGTTAAGTAATAGATGACTTATGTCTTGAATGCCGCTACCACAATCGCATACTTCTGATTGCCTTTTACCGATTTTCTTTAAGTATGAGTAGCAATTCCCGTGGCCTGTATATAGTTGACAATTGATGTGATCCATAGGGAGCCAATTGAGTTCTTTGACTCGTTCTTCCACGCTTGGTATTAACCAAAACATGTGTCTTCCTTTCTGAGAGTATGACCATCTGTCTTGCCACTCTGCGATGGTTTCGTCTCTGATTAGTCTCTTTATCCCCAAAATGGGGATCCTGCCTTGAGTCATGTCAGTCATGTGTGCCGCCTCCTTAGCTAGGAGGTCTGCTCTCTCGTTCCCAAATATGCCACTATGGGCCTTTATCCATTTCATTTTGATGTTAATTTTACTTTGATTTATTATTTGTTTAATATTTAAAGCTGTTGCATTAGTATCAGCAAATTGTTGTAGAGTATCTAAAGCAGATCTGCTATCTGTATTTATTATGATTTGATCAGACGCGTGGGTTCTTGTTACCCACATAATTGCTCTTTCGATAGCATAGAGCTCAGCTTGAAAAACCGAGCATGAGTCCATTAATCTATATTGTTTAGTATGAATTTCAGCGTCATTCTGCATTGCCATAAAAGCAGCTCCAACGTGGTTATCCACTCTCGAGCCGTCTGTGAATATTTCGATCGAGCCTTTTTCCCTCTCCTCTGCAATGTGTATGGCTTTTCGATCATACGGCATAGATAGCATAGCTACTTCGGGCACTAGATCAATATCTTTATCAGAGTATTCTTGTCCTGCAATTTGAATGTTGTTACGTCTTCTGCAGAGGTATAATTTTGCCTTCTCTTTTAGTATCAAGTCAATGGGTGGTGTTCCAGCCACCACTTGAAGAGCATCTGTCGATGTGGTTTGGTATGCTTTTGTCAGTCGTAAAAGTGCACACCATGTACATGTACATTCGACCCCCCTATAACACTGTTGATTATTCCATTTTATATGAATTCCATGTTGTATGAGTCACTTAGATTTTACAAATATGTGTGCCGGGCTGTGAACGGCTCATGTATTTGTAAAATCTAAGTGTCTCGTACAACATGGAATTCATATAAAACGGAATAATCAACAGTGTTATAGGGGAGGTCAACTGTATTAATCATGTAATTTACTTACATTGATAAAATTCTAATATTTCTTTTTCGATGCTTGACAACATGTTCATGCAGTCATCCATTTTCCCCGCTCTCTCTTGCTAGCGTGTGACTGCTCTATCTGTTGAATTCTGTCAACAGCAAGCGTATGCTCACATCACTGTGCTAGAAAAGGAAAAACCACAGAGCGGCCATGAAGAAAGAGGCAGAGCCTTTGATGTCATTGGATGTGCTGGTGCATGTTTGCTAGTGTTTTGCTCTCACAAAGCACTAGTTTGCAGCGGCTCTAAGAAGTAAATTGTAATATTTTTTTCTGAGAATATGCTTAAAATTTCAATATCCCTAAATTTAGTTTAGAACATCTCAAGATCAGTACAAAATATTTTTTAAATATACTGCACTAACCTTATAATACTTTGCAGTTATTTTTGAAATGTAACACACATGTTTTTGGTCCATCCTAGGATCTTCTTCAGGTGGAGTTCTAGAAAAAGTTTCTAGAAAGTTAATGTGGTACAGTTAGTGCGATATATTTATATTAATGCTTAGTTTATTGGATGGATTTTATTGGAATGTCCAAACCGGCTAAAATATATAGGAAACTTGTTCTAGCCCTAACAAGGGTTAGTGTTAAACTTGAGAACTAGAGAATATCAAGTATATCCAATGTCTATCTTTTATATCAGATTACTTCCTGGATGTGAATTTTTACTACATAAGTTATGATTCATATGCCACGCAGAAAGCAATTAGAACAACGCATAGACTATGGTATTCGAAACTTAATAATCTAATTAAATTTGAAGATCACCTATATGAATAAGAACATAATAGCTTAATAGAGGCTAACAACAGGGTTATAACTATACAAGGGAGGCTAGTGGAGAAACTAAAATGTAGATATAAGAAAAAATTGAGTTGGATCTTCAGGTTCCAGAAACCAAACAATGAAGATTGGTGGACAAGCCCCAATAGTCTGCTGGGATGGAATTAACCCTTCAGAATATATTAAGATAGTACTTCAAAAAGGACCGATGTTTGTGCCAGGAATCTGTAAACTAACACTAGAAACCATCATGCCAGAAATTGAAACCCTCATACTCAACCTGAACAAAACCCAAAAAGAATACTTCAGATGGAAAGCATATTTCCAAATGAAACAATATAACCTAAAGAAGCACTACAAGGAAGCAGAATATTAGAAAGCTTTAAATAAGAGCAGAAAATGGCTGTGGGAAAATAACATCACTCTTCTAAATGCTGACAAAAATAAAGCTGTGGTGTTGATGAAGAGAGATTCTTATACCATCATCTTACAGAAATATATACAGGACACAGAGTGTGAGGAGATAGGAAAAGACTTCGTTGATAAGAACCAATCGATAGTCCACAGGTTTACACATACCCATCTCAGAAGAAAGTTATGGCTACACAATGCAACAATAGCCTCACCAGCAGTCCCCAGTCTCTTTGCCCATGCCAAAACACTTAAACGGAATGTGTGAGGCTCTGGACAGGTCCAAACCCTCACTGAAATCACATTAAAATAACAATTTTTTTTTTTGAAAGAAAAAGAGAAAAGTTAAAAATTGTTTTTTTTTTTTTTATGAAAATGAGATGCAAACTTTTAAACCATAGGTGAGTGTAAGCCCATCAACCATTTCTGATTGAGGATCAAATTGAACTTCAGTTTTGACCTCTCCCACAATCTAAGTTGAGATCTCATTACACATAATAATGAGTGGTCAATCACTTGGAAAGCGAGAATGAGAAAAGCGACCAATTGGAATGGGCAATCAAGGACAGAAATTAATAAAACATTGGAAATTTAAGGACATGACAGCTTCTCCTGAAAGTTCCAAGTGTCGGACTAGTTGTTGTGTGTGTCTTGTGCCCATCTTTGTCTCCATCTCCAGATCTTGGATTGACATCTTCCCACCAAAGGAAGTTGACTGCATCATCCCAGAGTTGTCAAGATGTTGAGGGGAACTGTCATTCATAAACTAGGGACACTTTTCTATTTGGGACTATCTTGAAAAGGAGAGGAAGACGCAGAGGCTGCTGCCAACTTAGAACTTTGAAGATGGCGCAGATCTTATCATGTTAAATAAATGGTTTCTTATAACCATGGAGTCTGTCTCAGTGCCAATGTACCCATATACGAACCTTTTGCGATCCATTGACTTGACATTTCCACCCCCATCAGCAACCTCACAGGTGGAATTGAAACCTATCTTGCATAAAACCAACATGTCCACCAGAAAAATAGAGCAGAAGATCCACGTGCTCCTGACTAAGCACCTGGAAGGCTATCAGTTTAGTTTTTAATTCAATACAGGTAATTGAAACTATATGGAACTGCACACCATCTGAAGAATTCTGAATCACTATTTTAGACTTTAAGGCACTATACCCATTAGTTAAACTGGAGTCCTGCTTCTGCAGTCTACGAGATTGGCTTATGACTAAGATGGCAAGCAGTGCAGACCACAAACAAATACTGGAACTATTTCATATGCTTTGTTACACCTCATGCTTACAATTAGATGGGAAGATGTTCCTCAGAAAAGAGGGATACCTATGAGTAGCTCATTATCTGGGGACTTAGCTAAAATTGTAGTATGTCTTTTAGAAGCCAAGATCATCTCCAAATTCTTTTCCAATATTGAAATATATAAGTGGTAAATTGATGATGTATGCATCATCTGGAGAACAAAATCAAACATCAAAGAATTTATGCACTGTATGAATAACAATCTGTATGGCCTTACAATTGAGTTGGAACAAATGAGTAATAAATAGGCACATTTTTTGGACTTTAATATTACCTTTAATGAAAGTGGATATGATACTAAGATATACCAAAACCTGAGCACCACCCCAATTTACAGTCCAGCTGGCTCTAACCATCTGTATGGCTATAAAATGGCAGTTTTTAGAGCACTTACCAGAAGGGCCCATATGCACTGTAACAAGGAACAAGACAAGCAGAAGGAAATAAAAAAATAGTGGAAATTGCCGAAAGCCATGGCTATAATAAAAGCTTAATATATATAATGGCAGACAAGCAAAAAAAAACCAACTCAAAGATCAATGGAATAGAGCTCCAGAAAATAGTCCACAGCCTAATATGTCTCCTTACTGTATAGCTATAACATCTGAGCACCTTATGCAATCCCTATATTCAGGGTTCTTATGCATCTGGAAAGTCAGGGTTCTTATGCATCAGGGATTTTCATTAGTATTCAGAAAATGTCAGGGAAAGACAGGGAATTTGTCAAAAATTGTCAAAAAGTCAAGGAATTTGTCTCCTTAGCTGCCTTGTTGATCTCGTTTGCTGAATATGGATGACCAATCATAGCCATCTGCAGGCAGCAAGAAGTAATGCTGCAATCTTTAATAAGAAAATACACCAGAATCCATTTTGAAATGACTTTTTTCACCGTTCTGAAGCCATATAATTTTACAGTTGTGGATTAATAACAGGATAAACTACTTTTATGTAATAGTGTTTAATTTTTTATTTTAATAATTTAGCGATTATAAAAAGATGAAATTGTTAATTAGAATAAAAAATAACTAACTAAAAATTTGCTTGCAAATTTTTAAAAGTTGAAATTGTAATTTATTAGAATGTTCACTACAAAATAGCTAAATAGATCAGTAAAAGTCTGTAATTTAATCGTTTTTCACGTTTAAAACATTACTACACAACAAAAAAATTATAAATAGTTACAGTAAAATTCTGATGCCGACTTGTGGTTGGCACATTTTTGTTATGATTTTCCTTGAAAGTACTGTACTGCAAGCATATTTTTCCCTCTCTTCCGTTAATTTCAGCAACTTTGATACATAGTTTAATAATTAGTTTAACAGAAATGACATTGGGCAACAGATATCACTGATTTTGACAAATTTAGAGCTTAAAAACTGGCAACATTGATCATACCTGTAATACATATACTGTAGTTATAGTTTCGAAAATCAATTAGGTAATCCGATGTTTAACCAATGTTAACTTGCTTATAATTAAAATTTAAAAAGCTGGTAAANAAGCTGAAATACTGTTTTCATTTACTTAAATATGCTGCTAATACCTTGCCCTTATTGGACAGTTGCAATTGCTATCTGTTTGTTTTTTTTCTTCTTAGAATTTTAAGTAATTTGTGATACATTACATTTTTTATGTTAAAATTTGCATCTTTTATTGAATTTTAATTTTTACAATTAAATAGTAGTAAGCAAGTGAAAACGTACTGTTTTCTTCTGACTACACCAGCTTTATTTTTTCTGTTGTTATTGTAGCGTCTCTCCAGATTGGCAATTAGACGCTCCTGTATTGGAACTAGCCTAGTATTTTCTCTTGCCAATACGTCAGGGCCCATAAGGAATAACAAGTTTTCGGTTTTTTTCTGTAAGTGTGAAGAGCTCATTGAGACTGAAAACTCTTTATTCCTTATGGGCCCTGACATATTGGCAAGAGAAGATACTAGGCTAATTCTGTTATTCTTTTAACAATTTATCAGCTTTTGTACAAGTTTTTTTCCTTGAAACTCTTTACTTGGTATTTGCCATTAACAGTACTACTACAGTATAAGTTAAAGAAGAGCTAATACATGGTTGAAATAAAATAGTGACTCAAACTAAGTTCTGTAAAGAAATTATACACATACTTGAAATTTGGTTATAACTTTACTCAATGTTTATTTATACCAATTTAACAATTAATTAGCTCATTATTATAAATAACTACATACAAATATATCATATTCATAAGTAAAAAATATTCAAATTTCTGAGTGATTGAATTAATATAAAAATTACAACCAAATTCACTGTAAAATAATTATTCATACAGTGTGTGTATTACATCATATAATTAAATGTACTTCATAAACAATATGTATTGAAATGCACATCATTTACCTGCTTCCCATAATAATTGTATCATTCTGACTTAAGTTTTTACAAACTCCATGAAGAAAAGAACTGAGCAAAAAGTGAGAAAAATCTTTTCGTACTATAGACAAGGAAAATCTTATAGACAGATTGCAACACTCTGAAAAGATCTATTGGTGCAATTCATAATGTTATTAAAAAGGTGATCAATATGGGATAAATAAAGAATCTGGTCAGAAACAAACTCTGTTAAGTGAACTGAACTGTAAGAGCCGCCGCAAACTACAGGAAGCAAGAGCTAGTGTACGCTCAGTCACACTCTCGCAAAGCGCTGCCTTTTTTCTCATGAGGCTACAAGCCATTTTTGCTTGGTAAACTACATGGGCACGAAGCAGCCACAAACTACACAACGTTTGCTTGCGTAAAAGTGCTGCAACATAGGAGATTAGTCACTAGTGTTGCCACCAGGCCAGTTATTAAATTCATGGTTCGAATTAATTACAAGTGATGTTGATTCCATGGTCAGAAGCTAAAAGCTCTCTTAATTGTGTTAGTGTTGAAATCCCTCTGGGTCTTTTTGTAGTAGTCCACATGACTTGGATTCCACAGATGTGGATTGGCTATAGAACAAAGATTTAATTATAATCTATACAGTGGGTGATCAGTTAGGATTGC
Source organism: Centruroides sculpturatus (assembly GCF_000671375.1). NCBI lineage: Eukaryota > Metazoa > Arthropoda > Arachnida > Scorpiones > Buthidae > Centruroides > Centruroides sculpturatus. The sequence goes on along the minus strand of NW_019385913.1, from coordinate 80,780 downwards.
AAACAAATCAGATAACGAATACTTTCATGAAAGCTTTTTATGATCGGACAACAAACATTTTACTGAACAAACATAAAAAGAAGCAACAGAAAATAATGAATACCAATTGATTTTCCCTTGTCTTCAGGTAACAATTCAAAATCTTTTGGAGCACAGGAGATGTCAACATCGACGCTCAACCCAATACTGATCAGTAGTATGGTGTGAAATCCGTGAATTTAACGCAGCTATCGAAAAAAATGTAAACAACTCCGATAGAAAAACACTCCTGGCGAGAATTAGATCAGAGGTCACACTTTGTTATAACAATTAGATGGGAAAGTTGACACATAGGTGTCAAGAATGCACTGTTATTGTCAATATGTGATGATCATGTGACTCCTTTCCCATGACAACTGAATAAAAGCTCGAGCCTTGGTAGCTCAGCGCACATCCACACACAGAAGTGATTTCTGTACTTGTGTCAATCTCCGTGCAAAGAAATTGGATCCCGTCGGAGAAGACACCGGACAGAAGACACCAAGGACTACTACCTCTTCCATACAGAAGATGCACTAACTCGCTATTACTCTGAGAGGTATTTAGGGGATTTAGAACTTGTAAAATCACTCTCTCTCTCTCGCCCTAAAGTTAGTCAAGCAACCTAGATGAGATTAGTCGCCCATTTTATGTAAATAGTATAGCACAGGCATGCAGCTCTTTGCATAGACGTTTGTGGCTCTTCGAACATAAACTCCAATTTTACCTCGCCTCATTTCACCGCAGCCTTATAACTTATGAATTTATGAGATAGAGCTGCCGAACAAACTTCAACTCGTACGGCGTACTCTCTACCACTCTTTAGTCTGTTCACACATGACCACACTTGTGTTGATCAACATGAGTCGCATGCGAGTGGCAACATTTGAAGCATATCTATATATACATAACCCATTGAATGCGTGTCCATCCGTGTAACGTTATGCCAAAATCGGCCACTAGAGGCACCCCTGTCGTGTGTCGTATTTTGCACATTTAAATTAACAGTATAAATTATTATTATTCATTTGGCCAAAAACAATATAAATAATTTAGTATATTTGTAATAGGAGTTTATTATTGTCATGGAATGCCTGTAACGCGCACCAGGGAGACGCCCCCTAGTAGGCGTTATATATGCGGCTCTCTGGTACTTTTGTTATACTGTTTCCATGACAATTTGGCTCTTCTCACTTGACAAACTGCCGACCCCTGGTATAGCATAACCCCATTTAACCTTAGTTTTATTATCGCCTCCTGTAACTTAGATGAGTTATTCAATAAATGCTTTGTTTATTTGTTAAACCTGTCTCCTGTCATTGAAAGGATGCCTCCCGGCTTACTGATGCACTCTCCACTCAATTTTGCCCTCCTAGCCATCTGATGACTCCAAGACTTGGTTTTACCAATCTGTGCAGTGTAAGTGGTCAGGAGGGATTAACCCCTGGCCCTCTGCTTGTCTCACAATAATATTCCTCCAAATTTTGAAACCTTGTAATTCCAGCTTTTTCTTTACCTTTCTGAGAAATAACTTTTTATAATATTCGTGAGACTGTCGGACAGGCACTTGTTAAGTTTTGCATCAGGGTTTATTTACAAAAGGTGAAAGTTTAACTGTTCCATCAGATATTCGTTAACGTTTTAATACCGAATTTTGAATTTCATCCAGGCCTTGCTTCTAAATAATTTTTTGTGGGCTAATTGATTTCTATTCTCTGAATTTTTGTAAGTGTTTTTCTGAACTTTTTATTTAAAAAAGAAACTGATAATATTATGGAGCCTAAAAAGAGGAGTGTCAAGAACTGTGCTCACCATAGAAACCAAGTAAAAGATAATAGCAAAGGTAGAAAGTGGGCACAAGATGTCTGATGTTTCTAGGCAGTACGGCTTGAACAGGTCTACAGTAGGCACAATCTTAGCTATGAAAGATATATCAAGAAGTCTCAAGCTGCTAATGGAGTAATTAAAATCAGATCTAAGAAATAAAGAGCATTTTAGAGCTCATAATGGAACCTGAAACTGATTTGATGACAGAAGAACTCTCAAATGAAGAATACCAAGAACTCAGCAAGATGTGTTTTCTTGTGAAAAAGAGGAAGACAAAGGAGGACCAATGTCAACATCTGCTACTAAAAATCTTTTGAAGAAATGGGAGGATGTCAGAACAATTATCATCTAAGTGGCATCCAAACCAGAATAAGGTTAAAGGGGTTGGGGATCTCTGCAATTACAATACTATTAATTACTTCCATAAAATCTTGAAGAAAAGAGAAAAGCAATCGACATTGGACAGAATCTTTAACCCCCACAAATGGAAAAAACATGACTAATAAAAATGCAAGACTGCATATATATGTTTTTTACTATTACATATAAATAAACGTAGTAAAGTGTATATTTTTCATTTTTTGGAGTCTCTGGAATGAATTAATCAAATTCCCATAAAAACCTATGGTAAATTGATAATCAGTTAACTAACAATTCGGATAACGAACAAAGTCTTGGATCAGATTATGTTCATTAACCGATCACCCACTGTACTTGTAATCAGTCAGTTTTCGTTCTGAACTTGGAAACAGCATGGGAAAAACATGCCTACTAACTAGCTGAAAATATTTATGTACAATGTTTATACTATTTCCTTTTCAATACTGTACTGATGTACATGTACATTTTTTTTTTCATTTGATGATCATCATTTCCCCTTTCGGGGATCAGAATCATCCTTGTCCCATTTTCACATCACAAGGAGGACGTTTCGTTTATTAAAATTAACATTATTACAAATTGACATTAAGTACATAGAGTAAAAAGTTATAAAATACATAAATAACACTGTACAGCCTGCTTGTCTAACTTGACAAGCATGTGCCGGAAGCTTTCCGGTCAATAGGTGGTGAAGAGGACTTTCTCCATCACCTTTACAAAAGTGTCCTTCTCACGAAGGTCCTGAGGTCATGTTTGAGGCACTTATCTCTGATGAGGTTATAGAGTTGTAGGTCATTATTTCCAGTGTTTAAATGATGAAGACTTAGAATTTCTGTCCTTTCTTTATCATACTTGTAACAGTTAAGTAATAGATGACTTATGTCTTGAATGCCGCTACCACAATCGCATACTTCTGATTGCCTTTTACCGATTTTCTTTAAGTATGAGTAGCAATTCCCGTGGCCTGTATATAGTTGACAATTGATGTGATCCATAGGGAGCCAATTGAGTTCTTTGACTCGTTCTTCCACGCTTGGTATTAACCAAAACGTGTGTCTTCCTTTCTGAGAGTATGACCATCTGTCTTGCCACTCTGCGATGGTTTCGTCTCTGAGTAGTCTCTTTATCCCCGAAATGGGGATCCTGCCTTGAGTCACGTCAGTCATGTGTGCCGCCTCCTTAGCTAGGAGGTCCGCTCTCTCGTTCCCAAATATGCCACTATGGGCCTTTATCCATTTCATTTTGATGTTAATTCCACTTTGATTTATTATTTGTTTAATATTTAAAGCTGTTGCATTAGTATCAGCAAATTGTTGTAGAGTATCTAAAGCAGATCTGCTATCTGTATTTATTATGATTTGATCAGACACGTGGGTTCTTGTTACCCACATAATTGCTCTTTCGATAGCATAGAGCTCAGCTTGAAAAACCGAGCATGAGTCCATTAATCTATATTGTTCAGTATGAATTTCAGCGTCATTCTGCATTGCCATAAAAGCAGCTCCAACGTGGTTATCCACTCTCGAGCCGTCTGTGAATATTTCTATCGAGCCTTTTTCCCTCTCCTCTGCAATGTTTATGGCTTTTCGATCATACGGCATAGGTAGCATAGCTACTTCGGGCACTAGATCAATATCTTTATCAGAGTATTCTTGTCCTGCAATTTGAATGTTGTTACGTCTTCTGCAGAGGTATAATTTTGCCTTCTCTTTTAGTATCAAGTCAATGGGTGGTGTTCCAGCCACCACTTGAAGAGCATCTGTCGATGTGGTTTGGTATGCTTTTGTCAGTCGTAAAAGTGCACACCATGTACATGTACATTCGACCCCCCTATAACACTGTTGATTATTCCATTTTATATGAATTCCATGTTGTATGAGTCACTTAGATTTTACAAATATGTGTGCTGGGCTGTGAACGGCTCATGTATTTGTAAAATCTAAGTGTCTCGTACAACATGGAATTCATATAAAACGGAATAATCAACAGTGTTATAGGGGAGGTCAACTGTATTAATCATGTAATTTACTTACATTGATAAAATTCTAATATTTCTTTTTCGATGCTTGACAACATGTTCATGCAGTCATCCATTTTCCCCGCTCTCTCTTGCTAGCGTGTGACTGCTCTATCTGTTGAATTCTGTCAACAGCAAGCGTATGCTCACATCACTGTGCTAGAAAAGGAAAAACCACAGAGCGGCCATGAAGAAAGAGGCAGAGCCTTTGATGTCATTGGATGTGCTGGTGCATGTTTGCTAGTGTTTTGCTCTCACAAAGCACTAGTTTGCAGCGGCTCTAAGAAGTAAATTGTAATATTTTTTTCTGAGAATATGCTTAAAATTTCAATATCCCTAAATTTAGTTTAGAACATCTCAAGATCAGTACAAAATATTTTTTAAATATACTGCACTAACCTTATAATACTTTGCAGTTATTTTTGAAATGTAACACACATGTTTTTGGTCCATCCTAGGATCTTCTTCAGGTGGAGTTCTAGAAAAAGTTTCTAGAAAGTTAATGTGGTACAGTTAGTGCGATATATTTATATTAATGCTTAGTTTATTGGATGGATTTTATTGGAATGTCCAAACCGGCTAAAATATATAGGAAACTTGTTCTAGCCCTAACAAGGGTTAGTGTTAAACTTGAGAACTAGAGAATATCAAGTATATCCAATGTCTATCTTTTATATCAGATTACTTCCTGGATGTGAATTTTTACTACATAAGTTATGATTCATATGCCACGCAGAAAGCAATTAGAACAACGCATAGACTATGGTATTCGAAACTTAATAATCTAATTAAATTTGAAGATCACCTATATGAATAAGAACATAATAGCTTAATAGAGGCTAACAACAGGGTTATAACTATACAAGGGAGGCTAGTGGAGAAACTAAAATGTAGATATAAGAAAAAATTGAGTTGGATCTTCAGGTTCCAGAAACCAAACAATGAAGATTGGTGGACAAGCCCCAATAGTCTGCTGGGATGGAATTAACCCTTCAGAATATATTAAGATAGTACTTCAAAAAGGACCGATGTTTGTGCCAGGAATCTGTAAACTAACACTAGAAACCATCATGCCAGAAATTGAAACCCTCATACTCAACCTGAACAAAACCCAAAAAGAATACTTCAGATGGAAAGCATATTTCCAAATGAAACAATATAACCTAAAGAAGCACTACAAGGAAGCAGAATATTAGAAAGCTTTAAATAAGAGCAGAAAATGGCTGTGGGAAAATAACATCACTCTTCTAAATGCTGACAAAAATAAAGCTGTGGTGTTGATGAAGAGAGATTCTTATACCATCATCTTACAGAAATATATACAGGACACAGAGTGTGAGGAGATAGGAAAAGACTTCGTTGATAAGAACCAATCGATAGTCCACAGGTTTACACATACCCATCTCAGAAGAAAGTTATGGCTACACAATGCAACAATAGCCTCACCAGCAGTCCCCAGTCTCTTTGCCCATGCCAAAACACTTAAACGGAATGTGTGAGGCTCTGGACAGGTCCAAACCCTCACTGAAATCACATTAAAATAACAATTTTTTTTTTGAAAGAAAAAGAGAAAAGTTAAAAATTTTTTTTTTTTTTTTTATGAAAATGAGATGCAAACTTTTAAACCATAGGTGAGTGTAAGCCCATCAACCATTTCTGATTGAGGATCAAATTGAACTTCAGTTTTGACCTCTCCCACAATCTAAGTTGAGATCTCATTACACATAATAATGAGTGGTCAATCACTTGGAAAGCGAGAATGAGAAAAGCGACCAATTGGAATGGGCAATCAAGGACAGAAATTAATAAAACATTGGAAATTTAAGGACATGACAGCTTCTCCTGAAAGTTCCAAGTGTCGGACTAGTTGTTGTGTGTGTCTTGTGCCCATCTTTGTCTCCATCTCCAGATCTTGGATTGACATCTTCCCACCAAAGGAAGTTGACTGCATCATCCCAGAGTTGTCAAGATGTTGAGGGGAACTGTCATTCATAAACTAGGGACACTTTTCTATTTGGGACTATCTTGAAAAGGAGAGGAAGACGCAGAGGCTGCTGCCAACTTAGAACTTTGAAGATGGCGCAGATCTTATCATGTTAAATAAATGGTTTCTTATAACCATGGAGTCTGTCTCAGTGCCAATGTACCCATATACGAACCTTTTGCGATCCATTGACTTGACATTTCCACCCCCATCAGCAACCTCACAGGTGGAATTGAAACCTATCTTGCATAAAACCAACATGTCCACCAGAAAAATAGAGCAGAAGATCCACGTGCTCCTGGCTAAGCACCTGGAAGGCTATCAGTTTAGTTTTTAATTCAATACAGGTAATTGAAACTATATGGAACTGCACACCATCTGAAGAATTCTGAATCACTATTTTAGACTTTAAGGCACTATACCCATTAGTTAAACTGGAGTCCTGCTTCTGCAGTCTACGAGATTGGCTTATGACTAAGATGGCAAGCAGTGCAGACCACAAACAAATACTGGAACTATTTCATATGCTTTGTTACACCTCATGCTTACAATTAGATGGGAAGATGTTCCTCAGAAAAGAGGGATACCTATGAGTAGCTCATTATCTGGGGACTTAGCTAAAATTGTAGTATGTCTTTTAGAAGCCAAGATCATCTCCAAATTCTTTTCCAATATTGAAATATATAAGTGGTAAATTGATGATGTATGCATCATCTGGAGAACAAAATCAAACATCAAAGAATTTATGCACTGTATGAATAACAATCTGTATGGCCTTACAATTGAGTTGGAACAAATGAGTAATAAATAGGCACATTTTTTGGACTTTAATATTACCTTTAATGAAAGTGGATATGATACTAAGATATACCAAAACCTGAGCACCACCCCAATTTACAGTCCAGCTGGCTCTAACCATCTGTATGGCTATAAAATGGCAGTTTTTAGAGCACTTACCAGAAGGGCCCATATGCACTGTAACAAGGAACAAGACAAGCAGAAGGAAATAAAAAAATAGTGGAAATTGCCGAAAGCCATGGCTATAATAAAAGCTTAATATATATAATGGCAGACAAGCAAAAAAAAAACCAACTCAAAGATCAATGGAATAGAGCTCCAGAAAATAGTCCACAGCCTAATATGTCTCCTTACTGTATAGCTATAACATCTGAGCACCTTATGCAATCCCTATATTCAGGGTTCTTATGCATCTGGAAAGTCAGGGTTCTTATGCATCAGGGATTTTCATTAGTATTCAGAAAATGTCAGGGAAAGACAGGGAATTTGTCAAAAATTGTCAAAAAGTCAAGGAATTTGTCTCCTTAGCTGCCTTGTTGATCTCGTTTGCTGAATATGGATGACCAATCATAGCCATCTGCAGGCAGCAAGAAGTAATGCTGCAATCTTTAATAAGAAAATACACCAGAATCCATTTTGAAATGGCTTTTTTCACCGTTCTGAAGCCATATAATTTTACAGTTGTGGATTAATAACAGGATAAACTACTTTTATGTAATAGTGTTTAATTTTTTATTTTAATAATTTAGCGATTATAAAAAGATGAAATTGTTAATTAGAATAAAAAATAACTAACTAAAAATTTGCTTGCAAATTTTTAAAAGTTGAAATTGTAATTTATTAGAATGTTCACTACAAAATAGCTAAATAGATCAGTAAAAGTCTATAATTTAATAGTTTTTCATGTTTAAAACATTACTACACAACAAAAAAATTATAAATAGTTACAGTAAAATTCTGATGCCGACTTGTGGTTGGCACATTTTTGTTATGATTTTCCTTGAAAGTACTGTACTGCAAGCATATTTTTCCCTCTCTTCCGTTAATTTCAGCAACTTTGATACATAGTTTAATAATTAGTTTAACAGAAATGACATTGGGCAACAGATATCACTGATTTTGACAAATTTAGAGCTTAAAAACTGGCAACATTGATCATACCTGTAATACATATACTGTAGTTATAGTTTCGAAAATCAATTAGGTAATCCGATGTTTAACCAATGTTAACTTGCTTATAATTAAAATTTAAAAAGCTGGTAAAATTTAAAAATTTAATTAATTTACTAAAAAATTAAAATAAATTTGATTATCTTTTGTGCAAAACAACATCAAAACAATTTTTATAGTTATGTTGCAAAAGAAAGAGATTTGTAGTTACAATTCTATGCGCTAAACTTCTATATTTTATTAACGTATAATTGTAATTTCGTTTGATGTTTAATTTTGTATTTATTTCATTTTATTTAAATTCTATAAGTTTTAAGAATCCCAATTTTCATAATACTATGATGTCATAGGAATACAAGTGTGAAGTTCTGGAATTGTCCAGGAACTCACTAAAATAGAAAAACTTTAACTTTATTGTAAGCATATTTGTACAATAATGGGTTAAACAGTAAAGAGGTGTCTTCGTCCATCTGTACCACGTTTCCCACATACTTATTAGTCTCTCAACTTTCCTGACATTGGGAGAATTAACTTTATCCCCATTATTTTCCCAAAGGGAAAGAATCGTCATATCTCACACAAGTGAAACTTGAAGTTTCAAATCTTATGTTCTAATTGACTTTTCTTCTAATATCTTCTTCTAATGTAATTTTCTTTTAATGTAACTTTCTTCTAACTTTCTTATGTTCTAATTGAATAATTGAGTTGAAATTATTCTGGTATTTTTGAAACCGTGCCAGTAATTTTTAATCCAAACATAAATTATTTATTGTATTTATACAGACACTTGGCAAATCACAGAATTAAATTTTATTCAGTTGAAAATATTTAATTCAGTTTAATTCAATTTTATTCAGTATTTTATTCAGTTGAAAATAAAATTTAATTCTGTGATTTGCCAAGTGTCTGTATAAATACGATAAATAATTTGTGTTTGGTTTGAAATTATGTTAAACCTGAGGAAGGCTATTTAAGATGGCTGAAAACATTGGTTTGTTTAATTAAAATTTGCTATAAGTGAGAAAGATGGTTTGTAATATGATTTACAATAATTATAAGAATTGTAATTAATTAAGGGTTAAAATAAATAAATTTTATCTGCATTCTTAAGAAAATTTTATGCAAAGACAAAATTTAATGCAAAATTAAGTAAATAATAAATAAAAATTATTATTAAAACGCTGGCCTTTACACCGAAATCAAAATCAAAATGGCGGCAACGGAACATTTTTTTTTCTTTTAATGAGTTGCCAATTTAGCTATTTTTGCTAGATTTAGTAGATTTATGAACAATCTAGCTAAAAAATCAAACAATTCTAATGGAAACAATATGATTTGGGTATTTTTATTAAAATGTCTAGCTGTAAATTTGAGTTTTGAGTTGGCAATACTACTTTTAATTAATGTATTAATATATGCAGATGTGGATTGGATGTCGTTTGAATATTTTATGTACTGTTGTGACAAAACATCTTACACATTGCTATCTGATCTGGTTCATCTGTCTTGTAATATTATTATTCAAGGTTTGTGTTTTTCTACATTCTTAAATTATAATGGCATGGAAAAAAATGGGGTTTAATCTCCAATGGCTGGATCCAGCTATTTATCTAGAATTCAATTCCTGGTTAGGAACTGTAAAAGATGATGACACAAAAGCATTTTGCTGCATTTGTTATAAAGTTTTCTCATTAAGTTGTAAAGTACTATATTATTTTTTCGCCCTCTACAACGATTATCGACACGACTGTGTGCTGGAAATAGCCATTACCTAATGGGTACTTTATGCGGATTTGCGTTAACATGCCAGGCCTGGACTTTAAGCGTGCACCAAATTAAATAATGACAAAGTTTGTCAATAACAAATCAAATATTTAATAAAAGTTCTGGTAATAAACTATATACAAAATTTAGTAAAATTCAAATAACAATTTATTCAATGAAAATCAATAAGAATCAACCCGACAAAACTCAAATCAATCTATTTTCTAACTTAATTCTATTCCCCTTTGGAATTCGACAAAATCAAAGACTTAATTTATGTACAATAATTCTTTTGAATTAAAGATCCTAATTGTCACCTCAATATACTAGGAACCTATTTCCTCAACTCTCAAGACTTTCTCTATTCGTCGATCCACAAATCGAATAACTTCAAAATTGCCTTGGAACTATTTGATCCTATCGGACACCTCTCTCGTTCACTGCTACAAAGCTCACCAAGCTCGTTGCTATCAGCTCACCTTGTTTGTCTTCACTTGAGGTTTGGACTTTATACTGTGAGGTGATGTCACAATTCTGAATGCGATCACTCCCCTCATTTACATACTTATTTGCTAACGATAAACTTTTTCTATTTGTCTGGCAGCCTATTTTCCTGACAATACTCGCTAACCTTTTACGTTATTCTTTTTGACAATTTTGGGGATGTTTTTTTATTCTTTAAGGTTTAGCGAATCCCTAAGTTGTGTTTATGGGGTCTCCCCCTTTTTCTTGGTGCGGACTAACTTTTTTCCGCTCGGGAGTACAAGTGTGCGCGAGTTTTTTCTATGGCACTTTTCTCTCGTTGGTGAGTTGGTTTCTTTTCTATTTTTAAGTTTCTAAGGTGAATGGTGAGGAAACCTTCATCCTAACAAAACATAAGCCCCAAACAAAAATATAATAAAAAGCAAAATAAAAGTAAATAAAAATAATCCTCGGACTTGGTTCCTTACAAAGTAATGTGGGAAAGCGTGCATTAGTATCACATGCAAATAGTTCTAGTCATGTTGAAATAAAAAGATTGAAGTCGGAACAAACTTCACTGATAAGGTTTTTACTCCAACTTCTAATTTCTAATCTAGGTTCTTCTAATAGTCAACAAAATGTGTGTGAAATGGCTTCTGTTGTGGAAGATATATCTAAGATCACTAATGAACAGTCTCTCACAAAATCAACATTTTTTAGCAGCACTTTGACACCTTTTGTGATNAGGGGTTGGGGATCTCTGCAATTACAATACTATTAGTTACTTCCATAAAATCTTGAAGAAAAGAGAAAAGCAATCGACATTGGACAGAATCTTTAACCCCCACAAATGGAAAAAACATGACTAATAAAAATGCAAGACTGCATATATATGTTTTTTACTATTACATATAAATAAACGTAGTAAAGTGTATATTTTTCATTTTTTGGAGTCTCTGGAATGAATTAATCAAATTCCCATAAAAACCTATGGTAAATTGATAATCAGTTAACTAACAATTCGGATAACGAACAAAGTCTTGGATCAGATTATGTTCATTAACCGATCACCCACTGTACTTGTAATCAGTCAGTTTTCGTTCTGAACTTGGAAACAGCATGGGAAAAACATGCCTACTAACTAGCTGAAAATATTTATGTACAATGTTTATACTATTTCCTTTTCAATACTGTACTGATGTACATGTACATTTTTTTTTTCATTTGATGATCATCATTTCCCCTTTCGGGGATCAGAATCATCCTTGTCCCATTTTCACATCACAAGGAGGACGTTTCGTTTATTAAAATTAACATTATTACAAATTGACATTAAGTACATAGAGTAAAAAGTTATAAAATACATAAATAACACTGTACAGCCTGCTTGTCTAACTTGACAAGCATGTGCCGGAAGCTTTCCGGTCAATAGGTGGTGAAGAGGACTTTCTCCATCACCTTTACAAAAGTGTCCTTCTCACGAAGGTCCTGAGGTCATGTTTGAGGCACTTATCTCTGATGAGGTTATAGAGTTGTAGGTCATTATTTCCAGTGTTTAAATGATGAAGACTTAGAATTTCTGTCCTTTCTTTATCATACTTGTAACAGTTAAGTAATAGATGACTTATGTCTTGAATGCCGCTACCACAATCGCATACTTCTGATTGCCTTTTACCGATTTTCTTTAAGTATGAGTAGCAATTCCCGTGGCCTGTATATAGTTGACAATTGATGTGATCCATAGGGAGCCAATTGAGTTCTTTGACTCGTTCTTCCACGCTTGGTATTAACCAAAACATGTGTCTTCCTTTCTGAGAGTATGACCATCTGTCTTGCCACTCTGCAATGGTTTCGTCTCTGAGTAGTCTCTTTATCCCCGAAATGGGGATCCTGCCTTGAGTCACGTCAGTCATGTGTGCCGCCTCCTTAGCTAGGAGGTCCGCTCTCTCGTTCCCAAATATGCCACTATGGGCCTTTATCCATTTCATTTTGATGTTAATTCCACTTTGATTTATTATTTGTTTAATATTTAAAGCTGTTGCATTAGTATCAGCAAATTGTTGTAGAGTATCTAAAGCAGATCTGCTATCTGTATTTATTATGATTTGATCAGACACATGGGTTCTTGTTACCCACATAATTGCTCTTTCGATAGCATAGAGCTCAGCTTGAAAAACCGAGCATGAGTCCATTAATCTATATTGTTCAGTATGAATTTCAGCGTCATTCTGCATTGCCATAAAAGCAGCTCCAACGTGGTTATCCACTCTCGAGCCGTCTGTGAATATTTCGATCGAGCCTTTTTCCCTCTCCTCTGCAATGTT
>NW_019385913.1:0-63341 GCF_000671375.1 Centruroides sculpturatus | reverse complement strand
CGAAACCGAAATCAAAATGGCGGCAACGAAACTTTTTTTTTTCTTTTAATGAGTTGCCAATTCAGCTATTTTTTATAGATTTAGTAGATTTATGAACAATCTAGCTTAAAAAATCAAACAATTCTAATGGAAACAATATGATTTGGTTATTTTTATTAAAATGTCTAGCTGTAAATTTGAATTTTGAGTTGGCAACACTACTTTTAATTAATGTATATCAGTTGCTGATTGGATATCGTTTGAATATTTTACGTACTGTTGTGACAAAACGTCTTACGCATTGCTATCTGATCTGGTTCATCTGTCTTTTAATATTATTATTCAAGGTTTGTGTTTTTCTACATTCTTAAATTATAATGGCACGGAAACAAACGAGGTTTAATCTCCAATGGCTGGATCCAGCTATTCATCCAGAATTCAATTCCTGGTTAGGAACTGTAAAAGATGATGATACAAAAGCATTTTGCTGCATTTGTTGTAAAGTTTTCTCATTAAGTAATATGGGAAAGCGTGCATTAGTATCACATGCAAATAGTTCTAGTCATGTTGAAATAAAAAGATTGAAGTCGGAACAAACTTCACTGATAAGGTTTTTACTCCAACTTCTAATTTCTAATCTAGGTTCTTCTAATAGTCAACAAAATGTGTGTGAAATGGCTTCTGTTGTGGAAGATATATCTAAGATCACTAATGAACAGTCTCTCACAAAATCAACATTTTTTAGCAGCACTTTGACACCTTTTGTGATAAAAGATGATGTAATAAAAGCAGAGATAACTTGGACATTGGCAGTTGTAAAGAAAAAGATGTCACTCAATTCATGCTCTGATATTAAAAACATTTTCAAAAAAATGTTCCCTGACAGTCCTATAGCCACACAATTTCAATTGGGTCCAGATAAAGCTTCCTATATAATAAATTATGGCATAGCCCATTATTTCAGAGAAAAATTGATTAATGCTGTTACAAGTTGCAATAATATTACTATCTCCTTTGACAAATCACTAAACAAAGTTGCTCAAAGAACTCAAATGGATCTTGTGATAAAATACTGGGACAAGAGTAAAGATAAGGTTATGACCAGATATTTAAATAGTGTCTTTATGGATCACAGTATAGCAGATGATCTCTCTGCATTTCTCAATGGCCTTTCAGACATTCGTCTTGATCTTGCAAAAATTCTTCATATCTGTATGGACGGACCAAATGTAAACATAAGTTTTCTGAATAAATCAGAAGATCACATGGAGAGACAGAATGTTAGTAAATCATTTGTGAGAATGGGAACATGTGGTTTACATGTAGTCCATGCAGGGGCGCCGCTAGCTGTGTGAACGCCCGTGTGCAATACCGATTATGCCGCCCCCTGTTTAACTACGATTACCTATGCTGAGCTTGCCAGAAAGGCTCTTTGCCGCCCCCTTGACGTGCCGCCCGCGTGCGGTGCACGCCTTGCACACCCGCTTACGGCGGCCCTGAGTCCATGGTGCTGTAAAAGCTGGTTTTAAAGTAGAAGATTGGAATTTGTTACCACTGCTATGGAATTTGTACTATTTGCTAAAAGACTCACCCACTCGGCATGCTGAATTTATTACTATAAGTGGAAGCAGATTATTTTCCAAAAAGTTTGGTTCAACAAGGTGGTTGGATAATGGAGAGTGCTTAGAACGTGCAACAGAAGTTGTTGAATCTGTGAAGACATACATAAACAACAGTACAAAGTTGAAAGACAGCAATATAGCTACATTCTTGAGACAGGCACTCAATGATCCCTTTATTAAAGTTTAAACTTTTATTTTTTCAGTCAATATGTACACAAACTGAGAGCTTTCTCACCAGATTTCAGAGCAACAAACCTCTTGCACCCTATTTTTATAAAGCAGTTGTTCAATTATTAATGAACCTGATGAGAAAGTTTGTGAAAAATGACAGGGTCACTGACAAGCAGTTTCTAAAAATAGATTTAAATGCCAATGAAAACTTGGTACCTCTGAAGAATTTGGATATTGGTTTTGGAGCAAAAATGGTTTTAAAAGAATTGAAATTAAGCAACAAGGATATTCTGTGTTTTTTAAGAGATTGTTGAAATGTGCTGAAAGTGATGACATAAAAGATTATTGAGAAGAGATCTATCAAGTACAAATGTGTGAAGGCTTTGAGCAGATTAGATGGCTTCTGTTGTGGAAGATATATCTAAGATCACTAATGAACAGTCTCTCACAAAATCAACATTTTTTAGCAGCACTTTGACACCTTTTGTGATAAATTATTAAAATGCAATCAAATGTTGGAAAATTGTATTTCAATGTTTTACTGGAGGTTCTACATGATACAAACAGGATTGATGAGAAATGTGCTGTCAAAGCAAAAGAACAGTATGATATACTCTGCAATAAAGTGTCCATAAAACCCTATCTACAAAGTTTGAGGACTTCATATCTGAAAGGAGTGATGATGATGGTCTGGACACATTTTATTGTGAAATTATGAAGGATGATAGGCAATGCAAGATCTATGGTCTATTATCAAAATTTCTCTTTCTTTCTCACATGGGAAAATCAAGCATTGAGAGTGGTTTTTTGCAAGTTTAGTTGCTCAACGCATAATTTATGATGGGAATCCATTTTGCAGGTGGTATTGATCAAATAAATATAGATCAGAAAATGTTAACAGTCAGAGGATCTACACAGCAATATATTGTATCTCTGCAACAGAAAAAAGATATTCAGAAGCAGCAGACATTGAGGGCTGAAGAAAAAAGAAATCTTACACAACAACTTAAGGATTTAAAACAACACAAGAAAATGTTAAAAAAAGATCACGAAAAGGAAGAAAAAGAGATTGAAATGAAAATAAATACACTTGAGGAGAAAAAGCTAAAACTACATTAATATAATAGTTCTTGTGTTTTGTGAACTGTAATTAATTTTTTATTTTCTAATTATCTGTATTTTGAAAAAAGAGGATTAATACTAACTGTTAAATACTAAGAAGTTTCTCTGTATTTTGATTGTCCATTTTGTAAAAAAATAAAAAGATTTTACAATAAATTAGATGCATTTGTTAGAGAAGCTATAGTATAAACTTACACCTATTCCTCTTTATATACAATCATCAATTTTTTTACATAGGAAAAATGCTTTATTTAAAAATTTTTTAATTTAACTTTTTGTTAAAATTATGTTGTTGTTTAAAAAAAGTTACTCTTTTTGTTGAAAGATTAGTTTTAGAATTATGTGTTTCTAAGTCAAGAGTTCATTTTAAACATAGTACAGTACTATTTGTTTATCAAAGAATACTGTTTGTTGATTTTATACTACCTTGTATTTACTAGATTTACATACAAATAATAATGATAAATGATGATAAAATAAAAAGCTCATGTTTTGTTTGTAAATTGCTTATTTTTTCATTACATTGAAGTTGTGGATTCTATCAAACATTTTTCTACAGGATGTATGTACTGTATTTTTTTAATGTGACAGTCTTTGAAGCATATCAACTGTGCATAAAGAGGGATAGATATACTCAATGTTCACAGTAAAAGCTGTTTTATTATGTCGCTATTCCACACTGTAAGAAATGTGAGGGTCAGGGAATTTGGACAAAGTTGGTCAGGGAAAGTCAGGGAATTCAAAACAAAAATTTGAGTAGGAACCCTGTATATTGAGAAATTGGCCTTATATTAATGCAAAAATAGTCTACAGACATAAGCTGGATACATTTGACATGCTAAGGAATGAGAAAGACCGGACATCAAAAGAACACCAGGAGTATATAAAATTTCGCTCAGAGATAACAGATTCAATAGAGACCTTCTTTATATCATATCTACAAGAAGATTGCTTGAACAATGCCTCCATGAACGCAAAACAGATATTGAAAAGAAGAAAAGCACTACCGCCTTAGCTATATATGCCAGTGAAAATGGCATTACAACCAAACTACAATAAGTGAAAAGTAAATTTGAAAATAGAAACATTCAGAATTAGAATGCATCAGAGGCTAAATCAAACTTTGATCACACCAGAAAAAATTTTTTCTAGAACTCCACCTGAAGAAGGTTTTAAGGTGAACTGAAAATGTTTGAGTTATGTTCCAAAAATAACTGTAAAGCATTATATGTTTAGTGAGGTATATTTATAGTAACACTTTGTTTATTGGATGGATTCTATTAATTAAAATGTTTTTGTCTAATTAAAATACTATAAGAGGTTGTAGCTGGACACTGTGAAAAGAATGAGTGGTGAAACTGTATGTGGTTTCTCTGCATGGCCTTACACACACAAGGCTATGCAGAGAAGCCTCACGTTCTGTGACAGAAATGAATTACAGAATCATAGATCCTTTCATAGGATATGTTCCCATATACCAGGTGTACCAATTAATAATGTGGATTTTGTTCAATAGATGACATTACAGATGTTACTGCTAAAGCTTGAAAGCTGTTAATATGTACATTACCTAGCTAATCTCCATATTAACTAGGGTGATCCGTTATAGCTGCAAAAATTATTCCATTTCTCAAATTACCTAGGTAATGTGCAGAGTATCTAGATAATCTGCACATTACCTACTAAGCACAGGGTAAAGTGAAAATAAGATCTTTGCTGGAACAACAGCAATGTTTCTGTACGCTTAAATTAACATAATGTTATTTATTTAATTATTGATATCTAAAGAATCAAGTTAATACAATCAAACAATCAACATATTTAGTTGATAGAATCAATCATCAATCAATTAAAAAAACTGTAATACAAAAATCAAACAGTTTAAAATATTATTACAATTAGGCAAATGAATTTGCAAAACATATGATAAAATTGTGCTTACTTATTAGTGCAATCTAAAGATTGGTGATACTTTGAATTACATAGCAATTGGTTTTAGCGACAAGCACACCTATTTGTAGTACATTTAGATTTGCAGTCACATTTTCTGAAACCCTGCCCAGTACCAAGGGATTGTTTTATTGCTGTTTGACGTAAAGATATTGCTACAGCAGGGACATCTTCTTTCATTAAAAATCTCTCTTTGCAAACACTAAATTCAGATTTTGCATACAATTGTTTTAAAATACCTGTTTTAGTATCAAGTTTATAAAAGCCATCCTCTGTTTTACAAAGAACCACAGCTAAAATTGAGCATGCATCAGTTTTCGCTCTGTATTCTTTGGGTACTTTAATTCTCATAGTGACACCTTCATTGACATTTGGGTGCTTTTCATTAGAAACTGCTAACATTTTCTTTGCTTACTTTTCTAAACATTTCTTGGCTTCATCACGCTGTATTTTCTGATCCATATTCTTTTTACAGATGTTGCACAATACATTCTTACCATATCCTTCCTCTTTAGGATCTACTTCACCACAAATTACGAGAACAAACATATCACACGATTTACACTTGTGAGCACTTGATGCTGCTTTTGAGCAAACAATACAGAGTATGTCTTGTATAGTGCTCTTTACAGGCTCTGCATGAAACTGTGATGGCAATTCTGCTGAAGTTGAGGATAACTCAGTGATGACTTCTTCAACTTGCAGAGGTGTTTCCTTGGAGGTGCAGGGTAACTGAATATTCTTCATAACTGAATATTTCTCAAACAATGGTGTAGAAGGCAGTTTAAGATTACTATCGATAAATTCTTGTATTTCTATAGGTGATTCTGTAGAAGTAGGGGATAACGGAATGTCATCTTGAGTGTGATTTGACTGTGATTCCATAATAACAGTCTCTTGTGAATCATCTAATTTTTCAAGGTCTTCAATATTTATCGAATGTAATACACTTTGTGGTATAATAGAAGAAGACAATCCCACTTTTGCAGGACAACTGAACATGGCTTCTTATGGACTTCTTTTAATTGCAGAATGATAGGCACGATTCTTCATGAATACAAATTGTATGCCCTCACTCCACTTATTAGTTTGATTATCAGTCATCCAAGTAGTTAGCATGTTTTCAATGTCTTGATTCGCTCATTCTACACTTCCTTGACTTTGGCTGTGTATAGGTTTGCCATTAACCATTTTGATTTCTGGCCACAACTGTGTTACACATTCTAAGATTTTATTACAAAATTCACGTTCGTTATCAGAATGCAAAATCAAGTATTTTGCATTCTGATAACGGATGGGAATTTTGTAACAAAAAAGAGAAAAATATCAAGCAAGTTATAGGCTACTTCATCCACCTGTTTTGATGTGAGCAGCTTTAATACAACAAATTTTGTTAAGTGAGCTTGGTATATGAGAAGAAACTTAAACTTTCCATCTGCGATGATATAATCGGCTTTACAACAAGCCTTTTTTTCACACTTTTTTGTTTTTGTTGACAAGGTTCGCATAAATTCAAAAACATTTTTATTTGGGCTTGGGTTATGTTTTTATGAAATGTTTTTAATTGCTTGATCATTCTGTCTCTTCCATTATGGCCAATTGACAAATGAGTCAAATACAATATGTCAAACAATTCTTTGGCATGCACAAACTTTTTCACACTTTCTTGCACATCTGACAACGGCTCAATGAGTTTTTCACAGCCTTGTACAGTTAACACATCATACCTTTGAATTATTCGATAATCTCGAGATGATTCTTTCTTCTTGGAAACTTTTATTTGCTTTACATCTTCAATTATGGAATCATACTTTTGTTTTGTCATTAAAACACATTGAATCTTCGCCAAAGAGGTTTGCAAAGAATCTTTTCTTCATTTTACTCACCAATTCGGTGCTATCTTGCATACTAGGAGTTAAATTTATCTGCTTTAATTAATTAAAAAAATCCCGTCACAAATTCATGCGCTAACAAGCAGAAATGAATTTGAAAACAGAATTAGCTATGCGACACACTGGCAGCTGATGCAAATTATGAGAAATAAAAACAACTGGCGATGACAAGACGCAAGCGAAAACCAAATTAAAAGTGGGGGGAGAGAGGGAAGGAGTAGGGAAAGGAAATGAGAGAAACAAACTTTTGAACTTTAACGATACAGAAGCCGTTAATGTGAAGATTACCTAGGTAAAATGCGGAAAACTCTTAATTCCGCACATTCATGGATCACCCTAGTTAATCTGGAGATTAGCTAGGTAATGTACACATTAATGGCTTTCGAGCTTTAGCGGTAACACAGATATGTTGACATATATCTGATTTGATGTGTATGCCATTTTGTTGAATCGAAAATAAGCTTTAAAACTTTATATGTCAAATTTTCTGAAAGTGAACATCATAGATGTTTTTATGCTTAAATATGTCAATTTTGTTCTGAAAAAAGAGCATTTGTGGGAAGTTTTAATTCATTATTTTGAGGAAAAGTGCTGCTGAAAGTTATCGTATATTTCAGGAAGCTTATGGTAAACATCCCCCATCTCAAGATACTTGTGAACGTTGGTTTAAACAATTTAAACTTAGTGATTTTTATGTGAAAGATGATGATTGTTCAGGTCAACTTTGAAGACCAACAGTTACAAGCATTATTGGATGAAGATGCATGTTAAACTCAAAAACAAATTGCAGAAAGATTAAACGTTGCTCAGCAAACAATTTCCGATTGTTTACAAGCAATGAAAAAGATTTTAAAAGAAGGAAAATGGGTGTCACATCAACTGAATAAAAGACAAATGGAAAACCAAAAACTCATCAGTAAAATAGTGCTTCAATGGCACAAAAGAAAGTCTTTTTTGCATTGAATTGTGACTAATGATGAGAAGTAGATTTATTTTGAGAATCCTAAATACACAAAATCATGGGTTGATCCAGGTCAACCATCAACATCGACTGCAAGGCCAAATCACTTTGGAAAGAAGACAATGCTTTGCATTTGGTGGTATCAAGAAGGTGTGGTGTGTTATGAGCTTCTAAACCCAGGTGAAACTGTTAATATTGAGCATTACCAACAACAAATAATCAATTTAAACCATGTTTTGATTGTAAAATGACCAGAATAGGCCAGAAGACACGGCAAACTATTTTGCAAATACACCTACAACTGCCATGTATATTTATATAAAGTATTTTGCTTCATGATAATGCACTATCACGCACTTTGAAACCAGTTAAAGATATGTCAAACAATGTTGCCTGGAAAGTATTAACCCACCTGCTGTACTCACCAGACCTTGCTTCTTCTTATTTCCACTTGTTCCAATTGATGGCATATGCACTTTCTGAGCAGCACTTCAAAACATATGAAGAAGTGGAAAAATGGGTCTCTGAATGGTTTGCCTCAAAACAAGAAAGTTTTATTGGGATGGTATCCACAAATTACCTGAAAGATGGAGGAATGTGTAGGTAGCAATGGGCATTACTTTGAATAAAGTACTTTTGATGTTGTTTTTTGAAATTATCGTGTTTTCTTTGATTAAAAAATCCACATTATTAACCAGTACACATGGTACATAAGATTAGGAAACATATGGCATCTAAAACAATGAATTGCCTACTATTGTATATCTATACACCAGTGCAGTTGAATATAGTTATTACTTAGATAGATAGATAGATATTTTATTGTAACTTACTGGAGTACAGTAAATACTGGATGTCACAAATGTATAACTCAGTTAGACATGGTACTAGATACATAGAAGTACATGGATACATGAGTGAGGTGAGATGATATAAAGTAAAAAAAAAATAATAATAAGAATAATAACAATAAANTAACAAAAAAATATATATATTAATAATAATAATAATAATAATAACAATAAAGAGAAAATTATATACAAATATATACAATGTAATGTAAGCAAAATAAAAACAAGTGTAATGTAAAATACAGAATTAAGTTTTGATATATTGGTACATGAAATACAGAGATTGCAAATACAAATAAACGTGGATGTGTAAATTTAACGTACAATATCGAGAGGAATTAAGTAATTAAAGTAACACAACATAATAGAGAAAAGTAATGATGTTTCTGTACAGAGTAAATAAGTATACACGAGTTTACACAGGGGTAAAGGACATTGGTACAATGCACTGAGGACATGGTTACAGGTTAGGTGCATGTGACATCAACATTGCAGAAGACAGATGTAGGTGAATGGCCTGCAGGCATGTGAGGCAGTTAGATGTAAACAGTGACAGTGGTACGATCAAAGTAGTTGTTTATGAACACAAGAAAAGTGAGGTAAGAGTCTTGGTGGCTGAAGAAGCTGTAGCAGTCACTAGGCCAGCTGTACCCGTGTGCTTCAATGGTGGACTTTAAATAGTGCCTCTCCAGTTCCAACATGGGACAGTCGAAGATGTAATTGAGATTGCTGTCACTAGTACCACAGAGGGAGCAGTTAGAGCTAGGGCGTTGACAAATCTAGCCAAGTATGACTGAAATCTACCATGGCCGGTGAGTATAGTTATTACTTAGCAGAAGCAACACATATTCTGATTCAGTGCTTTTGTCTACATCATATATTCTTAAATAATAATAATAATAATATAATGTCATCTCAACCTGCTGTTTTTATTTTGAATTATTGATATTAGATAATTTTGAAAGTTTTTTGTCTTATAAAACAAGTTTCATCAACACAAAAATATGACAAGTACCTAAGATCAATTGATTGTTGTAGAACTTAAAATAAGAAAAAATTAAGATTATATATCATTTAAAAATTTTTCAGCTGTATTTTTTTCATTTTTTCTAAGAACCTGCATGAAAATAGCAAAATATTACTTCTTTTTATGTTATTCTTTTATATCTGATGATGACGATAATATTTTGCTAATTTAACATATTAAAATAATATAGTTCTGAATCTGAATTTTAATAAATGTTAGGATTTCTGAAAAAAACCTGATATTATTTTTTATTACTTGATTTGAAATGTTAATTAACTGTTTTGTTTGAATAAATATTTAAAAATTTTATTTCAGGAGAATGTGAAGCATTAGTAACACAAGTTCATCCAAATGTATTGTCATCAGAATCTACAGATTGGTTTTATAGTTCTTGTCCTGATGTAGAAGAATGCTGGCTAGGCTTGCATAAATGTCACCCAAATGCAACTTGTACTAATACCCCGGATTCTTACAAATGTACTTGCAGTCACGGATTTAAAGGAGATGGTATTTCTACTTGTATGAGAACGTAAGGTTTTCACCATTATTACAATAAAATTTTTATTACTTTTACCTTAATAAACAACAAATTATAGATGTTCATCAGAATGCATTAATGGATATTGTTCCGAAGCTCCGGATTATGTTTGTATATGCAAATTAGGTTGGACGGGTCACGACTGTAGTATTAATTGTGGTTGTAACAATCATAGTAATTGCACAAAAGGTGTGGCTTTATGTGACGATTGCCAGGATTGGACTGAAGGTCAATTCTGTGAAAGGTGCAAGTAAGTAGGAAAGTGTATAAATTAAATTTTAATTTAAAAAAATTATAATTTTTTAAATAAAATGTAATGTATAGCAAGGTATATGCATTTATTAAAATAAAAGTTGTTACTCATTTAGTTAAATTAAAAATTACAGTTTTATATTTATATTTCAGGACAGGAAGTTTTGGTAATGCAACAACTGCTGTTGGATGTAAGAAATGTAATTGTAATGATCATGCAGACGAATCAGCTGGATATTGTGATCGTATTACTGGTCAGTGCTATTGTAAGGATAATACAGAAGGTTTCAATTGTGAGCGGTGTAAACCAGGATATTATGGAGACACAAGGTGAATTTTTATATGTATTTTTCAAGATGTGTTGTAAAGAGCTTCAAAAAACATAATGATCAAATTGATGCACTTTTTAGGGATGGAGGTCATTGTTACTTAGAATGTCAGCCTCGTGCTGTCATTACAGATATTCAGAAAGGATTATTAGGAAGTCAAGTGGGAGTTACTCATCCATCACATTGTCTTTGGATATTGTCTGTTCATCCAGAATTAGATAAAAATTCTTTTGGAAAACATGCAGAAATGTTAGTATTTTTATTAAAATTGAATTATTTATCCTATTGTTTATAATTAACTTTTTTTTTTTTTAAATTTACAGAAATGCTGACATACAATTAACAATTCATGCTGATATGAAGATTAAATGCCCTCAAAATCATCTATATGTATATGACGGTCTTCCCGAATTTATTTCGGCTCGTTACCATGGAAAACTTTTGGGATCATACTGTAGTCTTAATTTGTCTAAACCAATAGTAACAGTTGCTACATCGGGCCATATGACTATATATTACAAGCGAACTAATCCAGCTCACGGTTTTAATGCAACATATCAAAGATTGGAATGTGGACATTCTTGTAAATTTTCAAACAAAACTTGCCATGGAGAGAGATGCCGATGTAAAAATGGGTTTAGTGGAGTGACCTGTAATAAAGAAATATGTAAGAATAAATGCTCATCACAATTTGGGTATGGTGTCTGTCAGCAGGTGAGTTAAAGTAATTTTAATTTTAAAATGCATAAGAAAACGTATAATTTCTGCTGTTAATATTAATTTTGAATGGTTTTTTTTAGTTATATGGAACTTGTCTGTGTAAAGATGGTTATGGTGGTTCCGATTGCTCCGTTCGTCTCGAACACTCTCATCTACTTTGGTCTACTTTATTTGATTCGGATAAGATACGACCTTCTGAATATAGATTGTCCAAAGAATTGCCACGGATGGGCCATACACTGTTGGCTAGCAAAAAATCTGAATATTCATTATCTGATTTAGTTTGGGTTTTTGGAGGATATTCATCCATTTATGGGAATTTGAATGATTTATATGTGTATGATACTCAAACAAATATATGGATAAAGGTATTTATAAAATTTTTGAACATATTATGTATTTGCATTTTTTTAAGAAGAAATTTTATTGGGCTGCAATTTTCAAATTGCAGACTTATAAATTTCCACTGTCATTCATCTGTCCATTTGTCTACCCTTCATTAATTTCAAGAACAAAGTTAGATAGATAAAAATTGAGACCACGTGTAGGAGTCGGAGGCCCTGATTAATTTATATGAATTTCCAGTCTGGACTGGAAGTCACATGATTTCAATTCAGAATTTTTACCTTACTATATACAGTAGAATCTTGTTTTAACATCATGAAACAGCAGATTTTTTCCAGGTCCTGTCAAGTCAATAAAATTTTACTTCCTTTTAGTGTATCTGTGACTCAGGAAAACCTGATGTTTTTCTAGCCCCATCTACTGTAAACATTGCATTTTTTAATGTTTAATTAATATTTGGATATTTTTGGGTATTGAATTTAAGAAAATACATTGGATGCAGAGCAAAATAAGCACATAATTATCACGGTTCATATTGCTAACTTTGCAGCCATACGTTAGTGCCCTCCTATAGCATATTGATTACTGCTAGAAAGCTACTTCTGGTGTTGTACTCAATGGACAGAAAAACATCATCAAAACAAACCAAGATGAACAAGTTTTTTTAACGAATTATGAAGTCAAGGGAAGTGCTGATTAGGATATGTACTGTACTTTTTTGTTTTTATGCTATACAGTTCCATCAGCTTTGTTGTACACATGTATGACATAATGTATGTATGATCTTGTAACATACAGTACATATTCTGTGGATTGAGATGTTAAGAGACTGAGTAATTAAAGTACAAGCATTTCTTATATGGATATAATGGATTCTTGGAACAGTGGATGACTTTCAACAGCCTGAGCAATTTGTTAAAAATAAATTCTATTGTAGAGCAATAAATTTGGTATAGACTTGAACTTTAAGATAATTTAAATTACAATATGATTAATGCTTGCAGCCCAGCATTGTGACAATATCACAATAAGTAAATTTGATTTTTATTTTTTTAGTGTAATAAAGTTTATTCAAATAATCAGGTCAAATGTCTATATAAATATTATATTTAATAATTATAGAATTTACGAAAATGTATTATATAAAAGCTATATATAAGGAAGAAAGTTCTTTGATAAGTTTAAATCTTGAATAAATTTCATATAAATGTCTTCTATCTAATGGAAATACAGTCAAACCTTGGTTTTCAAAATTAGTTCATTCTTAAAAGTTGTTAAAATAACTGATTTGTTTTAAAACCAAAAAAAATTTTCTCATAAGAAACAATATAAAATGGATTAATCTATTCCCGACCCCAAAACAAAGCTTTTTTTTTTAGCCTTTTTAGCTATATTTTATGCATAAAAATGCCTACAAATGCAATGTAATATTATATTATTTATATATATTCTATATAATATATTAAGAGCAAAATGTTCCGTTAATGCCAACTGAACCAAAACTAAGACTTTACAAAGTGCTATAAAAAGAAACTCAACTCTGCCTGCATGAAATATACCAAATCAATGAAGACAGGACAACACATACTTTATCCACACTTTCTGAAATATTATTTTTCAATTGATTTGATTTCAATTTTAACTTAAATTAATTAATTTTGATTTTATTTTTTGTTTCAGTTTCAGAGTAAAGAGTTTTAATTCTTATTTTTAGTTTTAATTAACTGGTTACCTGGTATTAATAAATATTAAATATGAATATTATATTAATAAATTTTTGTTATTTACTTTAATTTAAGCATATTTAAATACAAATTTTTGGATGCCATTTATATTATGTGAATATCAATTAACACAGTTTTTATTAATTGATTTGATTTAGATTTGACTGATGCATACCAAAAAAACAAATAGTACTTTCCCTGATATGCATTGAAATTTAATTTAAATAGCAATGTTGTCGATGATTTGTGTTATGACATCTAAACATGTGAGGCAAATTTTGGCACCACCGACTTTTGAATCGGTAGTCTGGCATTGATTGGTTGGACTGTTGACTTTCTCTAATATAGGAAGTATAGTGAGTTGAACATCTGTGGCTGGCTCTTGCCTAGTAGCTTGTTTGGCACCAAGTCATCGTACAGCAACTGGGCAAACTGAGTTCAAAATTTTGTTTGTGAACCAAATTTTTTGAAACCGAAGGTTTGACTGTAGTTTTAGTTTTATGAAGATTATTGAATGAAACTAATAACTTTTTTGTTACAGTATTATAGTTATTTTTATTATAGTTATAAATCTATACTAATATTATAAAGAGGTAAAGTTTGTAAGTTTGGATGTAGGAGGTAATCTCCGAAACTACTCATCCAATTTCAAAAATTCTTTCACCAATGTTTAGAATGGAACTTCAGGGTGGATATAGGCTGTATATTATTCTGTTAAACATTCATATAAATTAAAAGATATCATCTAGATAAGCGTTATATTTTTGGTGTCAGTGGGTGGTGAGGGGCAAGACGCGTACATATACAAGATAGGTAAGCATGCGGCGCAGTCACATGGTCAGCGAGATATGCAGTGCACATGTTTGAACTTGTGCTGAACATTTGCCTATTTGTTGTCATTTAAAATAATGAATATCTTTTGTCCCGTATGCGTTCCTAAAACATTCATATAAATTAAAAGATATCATCTAACTGATACTGTTATAGTCACAAACTGAATTCCACACGGGTGAAACTGCAAGCACAGCTTGTCTTTGTATAAATTGCTAAAATAATGAAATGAAATTTAATAAGATATTATTTCTCTAATAGTGCAATTTGTTTACTGGATTTCTGCAATGAATTTCAAACAAAATATTTAATGCATATAAATGCATATTATTAAAAACATTTAGAGTATTTGTTCTTGGTAAATATTTTAGCTTATGAAATGTTTAAACATTAAACAGTTTGTTTTCAATGCTTTACTGAAGTTTGAATTATAGTTTACTATCTGATTTATGTATGAGTAGATTTCATTAACTTCACAAGTCACTAAATGT
Source organism: Centruroides sculpturatus (assembly GCF_000671375.1). NCBI lineage: Eukaryota > Metazoa > Arthropoda > Arachnida > Scorpiones > Buthidae > Centruroides > Centruroides sculpturatus. Next base: position 48,536 of record NW_019385913.1, on the reverse strand, counting down.
TGGCACTACATTATAAATTGTAAAAATTGCAAACTGCTTCTTGTGGTAACTAAACAGATTTTAGTAACTTTTAATGTAAAGATGTGAGGAATTGAACCCAAATGTTACTTTATTTTCTAGGGCCTTTTTATTTTGTTTGCTTTTATTTTTAATTTATTTGGGAAATTTGTTTTGTAAAAGGGAGAAAAAATCTGCACCCTCCATTCAAAACTAATCTCTGTTAAAAACCGATAGGTTTACCTTTGCCTGCTGTGACTTGTCATCAGACCCAATCTAAAATGTCATCTATGATTTGGTGAATTAACGATGGTTATTAAATTATGTTTAAGGGTAATTTAATCAACATAATAGTAATAATATATTGTCAAATATTATATGAGAAAGTTGTTGGTAAGAGAGAATTGTAAAACAGTTCTTAGCAAGTATTGTGTAAATGAGCATGCAGTGACATTAGAAATGTGACATCACATTTGATGCTGAAAAGACTGCAAAAGGAGATCAGAGGGGCAATTTCCAACAGACATCAAAAGAACTTTTGATTGTTACAAACAGGCTGTTATCTTGAGAAAAGTTTCATTTATAAGTCCAGTATTATAGAACTGTGTGGCATAAGGTGGAGATTTAGATTTAAGCTAGAAGTTAAGAGGCTTGACACAAGGATTTATTCAAATTCATGCAATTTATTCTTTTGAATTTTTAAATAAATTCAAAAGAATTTATTCAAATCTTCTGAAGCCATATGATATTTATGGACAGTTTAGATTGTTATTTGTTTCTATGTTGGCAAACTACTGATAAGCATAGTTACTCACTATGGACAGAATTTACTTGACTGAATTATATTGACAGTATGGCCCATAGTGTACTGATGCCCTGCAATCAAAATTCATTTCCATCATATCAGTCATATTTATTTAAATATGATGATTTGAATTATTTTAAACAGTATACAAACAAGGTAGTCCTTTACTTTCATACCTAATTTGTTCCTGAAATGTGTATGAAAGTTGAAATGCATGAAAGTGGAGCAATATAAAAAACATCAAAAAGGGTTTTCAAAATATTTATTTATTTTTTTTTATTAGTATCTGGTGTTTTCTTTATAAATTTTCCAAGAGATAACTGAATTGTACTCTTTTTGTTTTTTTATAAAGAGCTCTGTAACATGCTGTGTCTTTTTCTATTGCCCTTCATACATGAGATATACACTCTTGATTATATAGAGATTATAAGACCTTGATTTCTTTTTCACCAGAGCAAAAATGTTTATAATGTGATAGCACACTTTCTAACATAAACTGACAAGACACAACTTATCAACATGAGCACTAACTTGAGATGTTCCTGCTCAAGACTGAACCTGTGACATCAGAAATGGATGCGATTAGTGTTGGGGAGGGAATAATGACTTATAGTTCATGAGAAGGGGGGAATCATTACCTGAATAATTTTGTAATATATATTTTGTAATATATATTGATAAAAATCAAAAGTACAAAATGTGTATGAAATAGCAAATTGTACGAAAGTAGAGTACTGCCTACATAACAGAAATAATAATAATAATTGAAAGTAATATATTTTAAGTGTGATTAGCTGAATACAGTTTATTCTTGCACCTACAACTTTTTCTGTTTATACAACCCCTAGCAAAAAGTATTTGAACATGATGTAAGAAACTAAAATTGTTTAGTTTGAGCTCATTTTACAAGAAAATAAAAATGTAATGTTCAAAACAAAAATATATATTTTGTTCATTGGGTTATTATCGTTAATCTCTTTAATTTCAAATGAATAAACCAAACCATTTTTTCAAAAAATAACTTTTACATAAACAGAATTGGGAAAAAGTTTTGAACATACAAAATGTTGGAAAAAGTATTTGAACAACTTTTTAAATTTATAGATTTGAGCATTCTAATTTGAATGGAAGAAACCATTAGCTTTAAGTGATGTGTTTGCATCATTTTCTAAAAAAACAGTGATATGATATTTTACTTGTCTTTGTTTAAACAATTGTCCCAATCCAACTGTTTTATTAATGATGTGAGGAAAAAAATTATAAAGCTACAACAAGATGGAAAAAACCAAACAGAAGTTGCAATGTGTGTTGATGTGTCATTAGGAACTGTAAATTACACTAGGAAAAAGCATAAAGATACAGGAGACAAATAGTCATGTCAGAAGTATTTGTCTAGCAAAGTTTAAGATCACCCATTGAAAAAATGTGTTTAAAATATCAAAAATGTCTTCCAAATAATTAAGTATGGAATGAAATAAAAATAAAACAAATATCTGTGATAGAACAGTAAGAAATAGATTGAATGACATGAAATTTTCATTTGCAAAGCCAAAACAAAACCCTTTCTGACCAAGAAACAAAAAAAACAATCATTTAAAATGGTCAAGATAGCACAAAAATTAGACTGTAGAAGACTGGAAAAAGTTTTTCAGCTGAGAGTAACATATGTATTAGGTGTGGCGAGGATGCAAGAAAATTGATTTGGAGATATCAGATGAGAAATTTATGAAGACTGCCTAAATACAAATACTACATTTCCAACAAGTTTAATGATTTGGAGGATAGTTGATAGTCTCTGATTTGTGGAAAGGTTGTATGTAGCATCTTGCATGGAATGTGATGTTTCTGTTGAATTAATATATATATATATTTTTTTTCCACAGGTTTGGGATTGCACTGTCCTCTTTATAGTTGATGGCTTTTTTCTTGTGGCTACCTTGTAGATTTTCTAATTAGATTAAATATGGATGGGTGGGCTTCTTTGGAGGGCCAGGCTGATGATGTAAATGTGAAGAGAAACAAAACACCTTTTTTTGCCGAGAAATAAATATAATTTTAAAAAACAAACGTTTTCAGCCTAGTTAATAGGCCATCTTCAGGTCGAAAAAATGGAACGTAAATGTTCCATGAATAGAACATAAAAATTTTTTAAATCAAAAATTTACAAGAGAAAAAATAACGGAAGAATATAAAAAATTTAAAATAAAATAAAAAACAAAAATAACATAAATCTTCAATGGACTAATTCTGGTCNAACAGAGTCAATAATCAGCCACTTTTTTCTTTTGATATTATATTCGATTGTTTTTTCAAAAAAACCATAGTTGGGTGAAAAACCACCAATGAGAACAAGACTTTCATCATCCACCACTGTTAACGTCGAGCCTGCTAAAGCAGGAAGCTCTTTTGGTACCTAATGAATTTTGAATGTTTTATTTATTAAGCTTTGTACATTTAATTGAAAAAAAGCTTTATAGAATGAAATAATCATATAACTCTTTTAAACTCTAAATATGTGATTATAACTTACATTTAATTTTGTCCACATTTTTTCTAAAGTTGAAAATTTCCAAAAATCTCCAAGTACTTCTTCTTTGCCGATACCACCAAAAACATAAATATTTCTGTCTACGAGACTGGCGCAATGAAAACGACGTTCGGGAGGAGATCCTTCACTTTTTGGACTTTTCGTCACCTTAAAAAGAAATTGTATTAAAATTAAATGACATGCAATTTAACTGATTTACTTTTCCATTAATTTAACATATACATTGAAATTTGTCCGCTATTAGGAGATACATGTTGCAGCTATACTGTATTTTAATGCAGTCATCATATAATGAAGAATATGAAGAATTATGAAAACATCAAATTTGCATTAGGAATGTGAATATAATGAAATGTATAAGTAGGATATAAATTTAAAATATACACATGGTATATTATTTATCTATAAACATCAACTCACAGCCCGAGTAGATAATAACAACACCAAACGATCGCCTAATTATCGGGCTATAATATGGCTATTTTAAATGATTGGAACTAAGTAATTTCAGCCCGATAATTAGGCGATCGTTTGGTGTTGTTATTATCTACTCGGGCTGTGAGTTGATGTTTATAGATAAATAATATACCATGTGTATATTTTAAATTTATATCCTACTTATACATTTCATTATATTCACATTCCTAATGCAAATTTGATGTTTTCATAATTCTTCATATTCTTCATTATATGATGACTGCATTAAAATACAGTATAGCTGCAACATGTATCTCCTAATAGCGGACAAATTTCAATGTATATGTTAAATTAATGGAAAAGTAAATCAGTTAAATTGCATGTCATTTAATTTTAATACAATTTCTTTTTAAGGTGACGAAAAGTCCAAAAAGTGAAGGATCTCCTCCCGAACGTCGTTTTCATTGCGCCAGTCTCGTAGACAGAAATATTTATGTTTTTGGTGGTATCGGCAAAGAAGAAGTACTTGGAGATTTTTGGAAATTTTCAACTTTAGAAAAAATGTGGACAAAATTAAATGTAAGTTATAATCACATATTTAGAGTTTAAAAGAGTTATATGATTATTTCATTCTATAAAGCTTTTTTTCAATTAAATGTACAAAGCTTAATAAATAAAACATTCAAAATTCATTAGGTACCAAAAGAGCTTCCTGCTTTAGCAGGCTCGACGTTAACAGTGGTGGATGATGAAAGTCTTGTTCTCATTGGTGGTTTTTCACCCAACTATGGTTTTTTTGAAAAAACAATCGAATATAATATCAAAAGAAAAAAGTGGCTGATTATTGACTCTGTTGGTGCTGTACCCGTAGGTAGGTTTGACAATTTCATACTTCTGTAATAAAAGTTTTGACTTTCTCATGTTTATAATTTCTTTATGTTGCTTAAATTGTTTGAACCCTGTAATTCTTAAAGGTTTCAAATTTTACAACTTTTATTAAATATTATCAGTTATTTCCAGTTTTATAATAAAATGTAATGATTCTCAGAGCACATCTTAAAATTCTGTTTCAATACATGTAACAGAAAGAAATAAAGTACAAGTATAATAAATTAGTGACAAATACTAATATTCCTTTGTGATCACAATTTCATTGAAAGATAATTAGAATGACAATTAAAATTTTGATAAGTTAATAATAAATTTTANCCTAATGCAAATTTGATGTTTTCATAATTCTTCATATTCTTCATTATATGATGACTGCATTAAAATACAGTATAGCTGCAACATGTATCTCCTAATAGCGGACAAATTTCAATGTATATGTTAAATTAATGGAAAAGTAAATCAGTTAAATTGCATGTCATTTAATTTTAATACAATTTCTTTTTAAGGTGACGAAAAGTCCAAAAAGTGAAGGATCTCCTCCCGAACGTCGTTTTCATTGCGCCAGTCTCGTAGACAGAAATATTTATGTTTTTGGTGGTATCGGCAAAGAAGAAGTACTCGGAGATTTTTGGAAATTTTCAACTTTAGAAAAAATGTGGACAAAATTAAATGTAAATTATAATCACATATTTAGAGTTTAAAAGAGTTATATGATTATTTCATTCTATAAAGCTTTTTTTCAATTAAATGTACAAAGCTTAATAAATAAAACATTCAAAATTCATTAGGTACCAAAAGAGCTTCCTGCTTTAGCAGGCTCGACGTTAACAGTGGTGGATGATGAAAGTCTTGTTCTCATTGGTGGTTTTTCACCCAACTATGGTTTTTTTGAAAAAACAATCGAATATAATATCAAAAGAAAAAAGTGGCTGATTATTGACTCTGTTGGTGCTGTACCCGTAGGTAGGTTTGACAATTTCATACTTCTGTAATAAAAGTTTTGACTTTCTCATGTTTATAATTTCTTTATGTTGCTTAAATTGTTTGAACCCTGTAATTCTTAAAGGTTTCAAATTTTACAACTTTTATTAAATATTATCAGTTATTTCCAGTTTTATAATAAAATGTAGTGATTCTCAGAGCACATCTCAAAATTCTGTTTCAATACATGTAACAGAAAGAAATAAAGTACAAGTATAATAAATTAGTGACAAATACTAATATTCCTTTGTGATCACAATTTCATTGAAAGATAATTAGAATGACAATTAAAATTTTGATGTTGTTTAAGGTTTTAGAAATAAAAAAATTATTTTTAATATATAGAGAATAACAAAACCCTCATTTAGTTTTTATTTGGTTATTACTTAGACTGCTGGAATTAACTTTAAGTTAAACAGAAATAAATTTATTGATAAATTTGATAGTCAGAAGTTTCAATATATGAAAATTAACAATTAATTTGTTCTTATGCTTTTTGTCTGTGTATATGTTCCATATAATTTGACTATTATAACCATTAGATATGAAGTAATGATTAATTGTTAATAATTATATTAACAATTAATTATTTCAAAATGAATTAATAAAAATTGCAATAATTAATATTTTAATACTTGCAAGTGTAATATTAAATTAAATTAATGCATTACAAAATTAAATGCATAGAAGTATCACGAAAGTGTCTTCTTTTAAATCTTAACATACTTTTAATCTTTTAATGGTTCAAAAATGTCCTTTTAATGGTTCAGGAACAAACTGTCCTTATGGCAGAGTTGACCTTCCTTTATAGGCTACTTTCCCCACCTCAATATTTAAAAATGGTTAAAAATATTTCCAGGTTTTCATCACAATCATAAAATAAATTTACAATTAAACATTAATTGTGAGGACAGTTTGTTCCTGAAGTGTGAAAAGGACGTTAAAATTTAAAAGAAGACAGTTTTGTGATACTTCTAATCATTTAATCATTTTACATTAATTTTGTAATGTATTAATTTCATCTTGGCATGTTTTAATTAATGTTTAATTGTAATATTAATGGTTATAGTTTTGCATTTAGAACATGGCCTCTTATAGAGGTTAGATGATAAAACTGAGTAATGTATTTATTCAGTGTTTAGGATTTGAGAATTCTGATTCTTTTCTGACCTGACCTGCTTTCTATATGTTTCTAAATTAATATAAATTAAAAATTCTATGTATCTTTAAAATATTAATTTCATCATTACAAAAGTTTGTGTTTCTGTATTTATTAGAAGAAGTTTTTTTTTTAAGAATTTCTTGGAACTTTACATTGTTCAGTTATCTGATAAAATTGATATTTAGTTTTAAAAACTGCTATTAGGTTCCTTAGTTTCTTGATCTTTAATTGTTTTTTTTTTTTCGTTAAATTTTGTTATCTGGATATTTTCAAATTTCATAATGAAAAAATGTTAGTACAGTAGTACCTCAGGATACAAATGCTTCATCATACGAAATTTTCAGGATACAGCATGAAATTCGAACATATTTTTGCTCCATGGTACAAACAAAAACTTACCGTACAACATTACATTAGTTTCCAGCGCCACCACCATGATCATTTGTTCCTTCTGTTCCACATGTTTGCTTTATTGTGGAAGGATCTCGCTCAATAAAGGAAATCTTGAGGTATTATCAGAAAGTGACCGATTTTATTAAAAACCAAAAAGGTTCACACTGGCTGTATTGCTGCTCAGTTTAATAACATTTGCCTGAGTCATTTTAGAAACATTTTAAAAAGTAGGCAAAGCCAAACTCTTTGGATAGATATTTTACCAAATGACCTCTATCCAGTGAAAGTGCTGGTGGAAGTGAATTAAAGAAGCAAAAAGCAGTGAATAAAAAAATAAGAAAAGAGAAAAAAATTAGTGTTAAGTTATTTTTAAGTTATTGTTACATCATGTTACATAAGTTAAATTTTAGTATCATTTCCCTTCTCCCTCTCCTCTGCCACCAATTTACACCTCCACCATCGTCTATCCTCAAAGGTAAAGGGCAAATAAAACTACATTTTTTTTTATTAATTATTATTCTGTTATGGTTATTTATACACTTACAACTACAAAATGCATTTTTCAGTGTTTTCCTTACTAAAGTTATTTTTTTTTCAATGTACTACTTAGCTTTAATTTGAGTGTGTTTTTTGTGTTGGAATGGATTATTTGGTTTTACATGTAATCATATGGGGAAAAATGATTCACCTTACAACATTTTCATGATACAATCTCAGTTTAAGAATGGATTAATTTCGTATCCTGAGATACTACTGTACTTGATTGTTTACTGTTCTCTCAATTAGATGTATGTTCTTTGGAATTAGTACAAAATTGCTGTTGAGAACAAATCACACAGGAATATTCCTTTTTGATGGAAAAAGTAGGTGTGTTTTCTATAATTTAGAAAGGCTATGCATTTTGGGCTTTATGCCCTTCTTCAGTCCTTACTTTATTAAATATATTGATAAAAAAACTATGTAATAAATTACAGAATATATTAAATTTTTTTAAAATTATAATTGCCAAAAAATTATTATAGTGACAGCTGAAATAACTAATTATTAAAACTGTGGAGTAAAATAAGTAAAACTGAAATACATTAAAAAATATAAGTAAATAAATAAATGTAGTAAAATTTTATTAAAATAATAAGACAGTATACCTGAAAAAATAAATATATTTTTGTTAAAATGTATAAAAAGTTTGACTAAAAAAAGGTAGTAAAACATAAAAACCTTAAAACTTAATTAAAACTAAGGTGTAAAAACATTCACTATGTTTATCAGAAAGGCTGACATTTTATACAAAACAGTGAATTAAAATGGGGTGGGGGAAGAACATCTTAAAATGGACTCTTCACAATATTATAGTTTAACTGAAGATCCTGATCCACCTACCTGTCTGTCCTTCCTTAATCTTGAGAAAGGAGTTAGATGAAAGTCGAGATCAAATATGGAAAGCTTAAGGGCAGGAGACCAGGCCTGCCTACTTTCTATATGTTTCTTCAGGTTTGTACCAGAAGTAACATGACTTCTGGTACAAACCTGTTACTTCAATTCAAAATTTTCCCCTAACAGAGTTAGTTAGATAACTGGCACAACTCTATTGCTAACAGGGACAGTGTGATGTACAGGGGCAAGACACCATTAAAAGAATTGAGAACATTGTGATGAAAGGTTGCAGTCCCACATTTTGATGGGGACTTTTATGGGAAGCTGGATGTTACTAACATAAAGAAAACTCTGTGGCCAGCCCATTGGCCAAGCCCAAACCCACAACCAACTAACTACTGATGTTCAGTGATTTTATCCACTTGACTATTGGAGGACACTTATTAGAATTAAGAAAATACCATTTGGAAATGAAAAAACTCAAGTTGTTAAATGTGGAAAATTAAATACTGAGACTTTTCACAAGGTTACACTTTTGTTCCATTCAGGCAAGTCATATATGCTACCTGTCTCAGTAATGATAAAGCACATCTATTTTGTGTTATACCATTGTCACAATAATTAAGTAATATAATACAGTTGAGTCCACATAAGTCGACACCTCAAGGGGAAGTGGAAATGTGTCGAGTTATCCAATATGACGACTAAAACAAAGTTGAAAAAAACCACAAAACTACAATTAGGAAAATACAGTAGTGCTTTATGCAGTACATGCAATGCATCTCTCTGACCATCCTTCACTGGCACTAAAGTTGGTTTCTACTCCAAGTACCTCAGCAATTTCCATTGCTTTTTGTTTCAATATCGGCTCTGAAACAGGAAGATTCGATGAACGAATTTGCCTTAGCCAACATACCAGAGCATCTTCAATATCTTTGTATGGCGACTTTCTCTGGCATTTTCAAGACAGCCTTGGTGAAGACCCAAGAAAAAGTTTCTTAATTTCTTCTTTTTTCTTCAGAATTCCCACCAATGTTGTTGTTGGAAGGTTTTCTTGTTTTGCAAATTTGGCTTGCAAAGTTTTATTACATTCAAATTCAGCATAAGCATTGTTAGGTTTCCGAAACACTTGCTGCAAATAAAGCATGAATAAAAGGTGAGAAAATGCAAAATTTGCTGTGATGCTAAGCTGTGTGGTGTGAACTCATTTTTTTTCAGGAGGGGAGTCAACTTATCAGACGTCTAAACAAGTGTGGGACAGAAAACGTATGGCGATTTATTGGCTGGGACCACAGAAAACTGACTACTTAACCGATGGTATCTAGTTATACTATTACGACTTATGCAGACTCGACTGTATATATTTAAAAAAATTAAATCCTTTTTTTTTTGTAAGAATTATATTTAGTTTATTATTTTGTTAAATATTTTGCCAATATAAATCTGAAAATTGAATGTAGATAGAAATTAATTGATTTATAGAAATCCAATTGATATTTTGGGGTGTAATGTATGACATTACGTAAGTTAGAAGTATGCAAATATAACTGCTGAGTTTTATAGCAGTTGGTTGAATGGCCTAGGCCAGGGCTCGGAATTAGCGGCTCTTTGCATATACATTTGCGGCTCTTCGAACATAAACTCCAATTTTACCTCGCCTCATTTCACCGCAGCCTTATAACTTATGAATTTATGAGATAGAGCCGCCGAACAAACTTCGACTCGTACAGCGTACTCTCTACCACTCTTTAGTCTGTCCGCACATGACCACACTTGCATTGATCATTATGAGTCGCATGCGAGTGGCAACATTTGAAGCATATCTATATATACATAACCCATTGAATGTGTGTCCATCCGTGTAACGTTATGCCAAAATCGGCCACTAGAGGCGCCCCTGTCGTGTGTTGTATTTTGCACATTTAAATTAACAGTATAAATTATTATTATTCATTTGGCCAAAAACAATATAAATAATTCAGTATATTTGTAATAGGAATTTATTATTGTCATGGAATGCCTGTAACGCGCACCAGGGAGACGCCCCCTAGTAGGCGTTATATATGCGGCTCTCTGGTACTTTTGTTATACTGTTTCCATGACAATTTGGCTCTTCTCACTTGACAAACTGATAACCCCTGGCCTAGGCATGTATAGTGAACAAACAAAGTAACAAACAAACATCCTCATTGATATATATATAGATAAATCAAATTTTTTGTTGACTTATAAAAATTTTTTTGTCTAATTCCATTGTCTTACCCATGAAATGAACATTTCCTTCTAAAATCTGGAATTAATCTAGTTATGAATTAGGATAGTCAAAATGCATCCTTACTCACATTTATAAGAATGTTTCTTCTTTGAACTCAGTAAATCTTTCTGTCAATTAATAATTGATAATCACATCCTAGCTCACAAATAAACTGCTAGATGATGTCAGGAATCTTGATGAAAGATTCTTTTAATTTTTCAAAATAATTCTTTTTGGCATTCTGTATGTGGATGGGGTCGACCAGAAATTCACAAGTGCCTGTGGCCTATAACTCCTACTGTGACCCTCAACTGGCTATCACTTCTACTTTGGCATGGTATATGTGGGATTAGATGAGTGAAATTCCTAAACTATAAGAAAATAAAGGAGGGAGTGCAGAAAAGAGGGAGAGGGAGAATGACGATGGTTGAGAAAGGCAGCAAAAGACAGTCATAGAAGACTTTTAACATCAGAAGATGAATGCAAGAATCATAATTGTATTATATTTTCCTTTATTGTTCTATTTTCTNAAATTAAAGTAAAATTTGTTTATTTTTGGTGGTGTGTTCTCCTTTTCCTATTTACTGTGTTAAAATGACCTTGCTTAACACTGTTTTATTTTGTGCTTTTTTGTCTAGGAATGTATCCTAAGTGGTAAACAAGGTCTTACTGTATAATGAAATATTTATTGACATCACAATTACAACTTTCCACTTTGGAATGATTATTTGACTTTTCCAATATCTCAAACTTCTATAGCAAAATAATTATGAATGTAAAACTCAGACATTGAATGAAGGTTTCATACCTAATTGTACTAAAATGTGTTTCATGTACTGTACATGTAAGATAAAATGATTGATCTACACATGCTTGATGGTAGTTTCTGTATCTGTAAGATTTACAGGTATGTTTTTGGGGATTAGAAATATACTATAAATGATTTCTAGGAAGCAGTTTACTTTCTCAAGTAAATTGCTTGTAGAAAAAAGCATTGAAAACATAGCTTTGTATCCATTTTATGTTATAAATTACATTTGCTTAATAATGATCATGTATTGTACAGTATATACTAAATCAGTGTTTCTCAACGGCAGCAATATCACCCCCATGTGGGCGTTTTTCCATGTTCAGGGGATGATTAGTAACAATTTGTATTTTGGGGGGGCAAAAAAACAATTTTCTGGGTGATATAGTAAAACATTATATTAAGAATAATTAGATGTTATTCGTTATATCGTACAACAATTAAACAAATAACATTATATAGTCACTAGTCTATTCGATGCAGTAAGAATTTGGAGTTAGCCTTGTCCCTTGGCATTGGAATTTTGTAGTGAAGGTGGCAATACTACGTAATGGTTTTATTGAAGGGGGCGATGATTCGTTAGAGGTTGAGAAACACTGTACTAAATGCATGTGTACAGTACATTTGCATTTTGTATTAAAGTGCAGTGTTTGCAAATGTGGCCTTTTTTTACATAGAAATTTGGTATTATCCTAATTATTTATATTTAGTAATATTTAGTGTGAGGCTTGGTTAGTTTACTTTTTTCTATTTTTACCTTTAATTTTTTATCATTATCCTTTCAGGGTCTCAGATCATAGTTTACATACCATTGATATACTGTGTGATTTAGTGAAAATTTAAAATATTTAAATTTAATATTTACCAAGTTACACAAACAAGTCTTGTAATTGCTAAATTTTTCAATTCTAATTTAATATTACATTATTTCATTTAATAACTTTAAGAATTTGAAAAATCTAGCAAATAAATAAAATTATATGTGGCACCATCTATTATGAGATTTTGTTATAAAAACTTTGTTATTTTATAATAATTGAAAATATATAGATGACTTAATTTTGAGAATAGAGATGAGTTTTAAAAAGATCTGTAAATGCTAACAACAAGTAAAATCTTCATTAAGCTCAACCCCCACACAAGATATGACATGTGACCACCCTCTATCTCCCCCCCCTTGATTTTTCATCACCAAAATTTAATAGCATGAATGCCCATTATACACAAGCTACCATGCAAATTTAATTTTCTAGTCTTCACTCCATCCTGAGATATTAAACAAAATAGATACCAACATACACATACACATATTCATGAAAGTTTTTTTCTGTTTTTGGATTCAGGAATCTCAAAATGCAGAGATTTTCAAAAAACTGAGGATCAAATTTGACACGATTCCATTACTTTAAAAGCAAATCAGACAGCCAAAAAATTGCCATGAAATAAATACCCCCAAAAATGTGTTTTTATAGAAAAACTATATAAAAAATTTAAATAATTAAAAAAATGCTTTTATTTCATAAATATAGCAGCAGGGATTGTTATTCTTTTATTTGACAGAGTGCAAAAATTTAAACTTGCAGTCTACATTGTTTACAAACCAGTAGACCTTGAGAACAGCTGGTGACTTGGGATATTTACATACACACCTCAGGGTAAGTTGGCTTTAAGCAGGAGTGGAACTATTTTACCACATCTATTCAAATATAACACAAAATTTTCGATTTTTATGCTATTATAATATGGGGGACCGAAAAAAAGGTACATATAAAAAATTCTTCTGAATAAGAAACAAAAAACCTGCTGATGTCATAAAGCACATCCAATAGTGTTTTAAAAAATTTTATTGAAGTTAAATCAGTCCAATAGAAGTTTAGAATGATTTAATTAGTTTGATTAAAAAAACTCATAAAAAATAATAGTGCAATTAATTAGGTAATTAATTGAAGTAAAATCTCTTGGTGATGCATTCTTTACAGATCACAATTCCTTTCACAGTTGCTTTAAAGTGTATATAATGTGATCATAATTCCGTCAAACTATTTAAAATGAAATAAACTGAAATAATTAGTAATAAAATAAATCTGTAAAGTATGCATTGTAAACTTTAAAAATGACATTTGACACCAAAATTAAAACTGTATACAGTAAGACCCGGTTTAGTGCTTCCTCAATTAACGCTGATTCAATATAATGCTGTCTGCTCAAAGGCTTAAAAAAATGGTCAAAATTTACATTGATTCAAATTATCGCAAAATTTACATTGATTCAAATTATCGCAAAATTTCATTGATTCATATATAATATGATTATTCCTGAACATGAATCAATCAGTAAAAGGTGGCAATTTGCCGTAGCACTGTACTTTCCCTAAGTCTATGTTTTGTGCAATTTTGGAAAAAATATAACATTATGGATGTCATAGGCAATGTTGACTTTGCTTGACAAGAATTAACTGATAAATGCATGAACGGAGTATGGAAGAAGATATGGCCAGAGGTATCCAAGGATTCTCAGGAGAAGAGCCTATCGTTGACCAAATTGTCAACTTAATCGATACAACAGGACTAGGAGATGTAGATGAGCAAGATATTAAGGAGGTTTCTGATATTACTTGAGGTTTCTGATGAGAGTCTTAAACAACCTTTGAGAACAGGCAGAACAAAGGAATTCATGTAGAACTGGAAAATAGTGATTCTGAAAACCAAGAACCCAAAGAACTTGCTACAGATTTCCTTACTAAAAGTATGGTAACGATAACCAAAATCGTTGATCAAATTGTAATGAATGATCCAGATTTTGAAAGGCGTGCAAAAACAAGACAAGGCATTTTGGATGCAATTTCCGGCTACTGACATTTGCTTAAAGCAGAAAAAAATTACAGTGACAAATGACACTAGACAAGTTCATTGCAAAAAAGTCAAGAATTTCAGAAGAACCAGAACCTTCATCTTAATAATGAACTTTATATTTCTCTGTGCATATGTTTGTGTTATGTAACATATATTATTATGCAAATTAATATAAAAATAACTTAAAATTAAAGTAAAATTTGTTTATTTTTGGTGGTGTGTTCTCCTTTTCCTATTTACTGTGTGTTAAAATGACCTTGCTTAACACTGTTTTATTTTGTGCTTTGTTGTCTAGGAATGTATCCTAAGTGGTAAACAAGGTCTTACTGTATAATGAAATATTTATTGACATCACAATTACAACTTTCCACTTTGGAATGATTATTTGACTTTTCCAATATCTCAAACTTCTATAGCAAAATAATTATGAATGTAAAACTCAGACATTGAATGAAGGTTTCATACCTAATTGTACTAAAATGTGTTTCATGTACTGTACATGTAAGATAAAATGATTGATCTACACATGCTTGATGGTAGTTTCTGTATCTGTAAGATTTACAGGTATGTTTTTGGGGATTAGAAATATACTATAAATGATTTCTAGGAAGCAGTTTACTTTCTCAAGTAAATTGCTTGTAGAAAAAAGCATTGAAAACATAGCTTTGTATCCATTTTATGTTATAAATTACATTTGCTTAATAATGATCATGTATTGTACAGTATATACTAAATCAGTGTTTCTCAACGGCAGCAATATCACCCCCATGTGGGCGTTTTTCCATGTTCAGGGGATGATTAGTAACAATTTGTATTTTGGGGGGGCAAAAAAACAATTTTCTGGGTGATATAGTAAAACATTATATTAAGAATAATTAGATGTTATTCGTTATATCGTACAACAATTAAACAAATAACATTATATAGTCACTAGTCTATTCGATGCAGTAAGAATTTGGGGTTAGCCTTGTCCCTTGGCATTGGAATTTTGTAGTGAAGGTGGCAATACTACGTAATGGTTTTATTGAAGGGGGCGATGATTCGTTAGAGGTTGAGAAACACTGTACTAAATGCATGTGTACAGTACATTTGCATTTTGTATTAAAGTGCAGTGTTTGCAAATGTGGCCTTTTTTTTACATAGAAATTTGGTATTATCCTAATTATTTATATTTAGTAATTTTTAGTGTGAGGCTTGGTTAGTTTACTTTTTTCTATTTTTACCTTTAATTTTTTATCATTATCTCTTTCAGGGTCTCAGATCATAGTTTACATACCATTGATATACTGTGTGATTTAGTGAAAATTTAAAATATTTAAATTTAATATTTACAAAGTTACACAAACAAGTCTTGTAATTGCTAAATTTTTCAATTCTAATTTAATATTACATTATTTCATTTAATAACTTTAAGAATTTGAAAAATCTAGCAAATAAATAAAATTATATGTGGCACCATCTATTATGAGATTTTGTTATAAAAACTTTGTTATTTTATAATAATTGAAAATATATAGAGGACTTAATTTTGAGAATAGAGATGAGTTTTAAAAAGATCTGTAAATGCTAACAACAAGTAAAATCTTCATTAAGCTCAACCCCCACACAAGATATGACATGTGACCACCCTCTATCTCCCCCCCCTTGATTTTTCATCACCAAAATTTAATAGCATGAATGCCCATTATACACAAGCTACCATGCAAATTTAATTTTCTAGTCTTCACTCCATCCTGAGATATTAAACAAAATAGATACCAACATACACATACACATATTCATGAAAGTTTTTTTCTGTTTTTGGATTCAGGAATCTCAAAATGCAGAGATTTTCAAAAAACTGAGGATCAAATTTGACACGATTCCATTACTTTTCCTTGTTATGTATATATAACAGTTAAAAAAGTAAAAATGATACATAATGCAAGTCTCATATTATAAATTTTTATTGAATTGATAGTTGACATAATAATAAAGGTTTTGCATAATATTGTTTTTGATTTTGAATTAAATTTCAAAGTAAAAATGTAAGCTTTGATATCGTTATGTAAAATTAATAAGTCAATGAAAGATGATAAAGAGAAATTATTAATTATTATTGTTCTTATAATTATAAAACATAAATTAATATGAATATGTTAGTATTAATACTTAATTCTTATATTTTTTAACATTAGAGGTGCATTCCAGAATTATGTATTAGCTTCCCCTAGTGCACATCTTTTGAAGATTTAAAAAAATAAATTTGAAGATAGAAACATTTGAAACTGGAACATTTAAAATCAGAAGTTAAATCAAACTTGGATCAACCAGAAAAATTTTTATAGAGCATCTGAAGAAGATCCTAGAGTGTATCAAAAATATTAGTGTTATATTTCAAAAATTAACTGCAAAGCTATACAAGATTAGTGTGATGTATTTGTACTCTGCCAAAGATGAGTCATGCTCTAATCACTTTGCTGTTGCAACTTCTGAAAACTGTGACACAATTACTGGTCGGTATGCAAAATTTATGCTGAACAAACATTATCTACCTGTGATTTGTGAATGGCATCCCAAATTACCCAGCACAAAATTTTGTCTTGCACAGGAACAAAGCTATGCTGTTCAGAGCTCAAATCATCTGAGATTTTCTGATAGAAAAGATCATTGAAAACTTGCCACATCCTGCATACTCACCAGATCTGGCTCCTAGTGATGTCTGAGTATTTGCAAACCTGAAAGATTCACTCCATGGTATGCATTATTTGTCAAGATCTGCTCTTGTTAGTGCAGTTTTTCAGTGCTTTCAAGTCCAGAAAGCAAGTTCTCACAGTGCTTTGATAAGTGGTTAGAGATGCCAAGGGTGTCTTGACAAAGATGGGATTATGTTAAAAAGTGACATCAAAAGTTTTCTTCATAACTTACTGGTTTAAAAGTTATGGCTAAACAGTACGTATTTTTGGCATGCACCTCGTAATTGAACTCAGTCTGTTTGCTGAAAGTTTATTTGTTCCATTGTTCAAGTGGCTAAAATTACGTTTTGCATAATATATTGTCATTTAACTAGAAATAAAACATTAAAGTCTTCTATAATAAACTATTTTAAAAATTTAATAAATATTATTTTGTATTCTAGGAATATATGGACACTCTAGTGTGTATCATTCACAAACTAAATCAATATTTGTTTTTGGGGGAATAATATATAATGTTAAAGGTGCTACAATCTCCGGTGATTTGTATACACTTCATTATCCAACTGGCAGATGGTCAAAATTACCACCTAACCAACCTGATTCCAATGTAATATTTTAATTCATTTTATTAAGTTTTTAAACTTAATTTTAACATGTAAATTTTAACATTTTTATATCACTGTAGCCTCCTCCACGTAGTCTTCATGCTGCTGTTTTAACAGACGATTACATGCTTATCCTTGGTGGTCGAAATGAAAAGTTTGAATTAGTGGGCGAAACTTACGTTTATATATTCAAATGTAATTTATGGATCTGCTTAGAAAAAGAAAGTATGTCTGTTTTTATATGATAGATTTAAATTTCATATGAAACATATTGAAATTGAAATTATTAAAATTTATAAATCAATCAGATGTTTCTGTTGTGGGAGAACCATTGCCGCCAGTATCTGGACTTTCAGCTACGTCATTTTCAAGAAGCTTTTATATTTTTGGAGGTTTCAATGGAGAAACAAGTGACCGTTTGACAAAATTAACTTTACCGGATGACATTTGTCATTTGTTTTCAAAGAAACAGTCAGAGTGCATTCGTTACACAGGCTGTTCATATTGTTCCGTGATGGAAAATAATGTGAGCCGTACATTTTGCTATTCTGAATATGGAAGCATTCCTTACAAGTACAAAGCATTTGTCATTCAAAATTTAAATTACAATTCATAAAAATTAAAATTGTTTATTATTTTACAGTTGTGATAATCCAAAAGGACGACTAAACATTATTACAGATACAGACTGTAATTTAGAATGGATGGAAAGACGAGATTGCTATCAATACAAAACGTGTATGGATTGTGTTGCAGTTTGGCCATTCTTTCCAAATGCTAAACAGGTATTTAGAAATAAAAACTCTTAAAACATTATTGGCATATTTTTCTCACATTGCATAGCATAAAAATTAGAATGCTTAAATTGGAAAAGCCAGATTTATAAAGAAAACTTTTAATATATTCCAAAAATAAATTAATAATATAATGAAACTATTTGCTTAAATATGTTGTTGTAATGTCAAAAGTAATATTATATTGTATCTTAATTTACATAAGATACAATAATACAAAATTATTAAAAGTTATTAAATTATATATATGTTTTCCTAGTTATGCAAGTGGTGTTCAAATTGTCAAAGAGGAATATGCATTCCAGCTTCAGCTTCCTGTGAAGTAGAAAATGATTGCAAAATTTCACAGCGTGCCATAAATCAGTCGTCATTTTGTCCAATAAGAGAATGCTTAGCATCAGACTGTGAAAAATGTGGAAGTCTGCCAAACTGTACATGGACACGCCAAGTTGAAAGATCAGGTAAAAAATTTTTTTTTGGTTTTAAGTAAATCATTAGTTGACATTAGTAATAATTTTAGGTGGTGAATGGAAGCATACTTTAAAAGATAAACCAATATTTAATTGGACTTGTGTGGGAAAAACAATCCAAGGTGCATCTTCATTTCCCGTAGAATCAATGCCTCCATTAACTTGTCCTCCTCGATGCAGTCAGCATAGAAATTGCAGTACTTGTTTACAAAGTGCTGGTGGAGAAGGAGGTTGGCACGAGTGCAGATGGAGCGAAGGATTACAACAAGTAATAATGAAAAATTTAATGATTTTAAAATATCATAACATCAAATTAGTTTAACTGTAAAATAAAATATTATAGTGCATTTCTCCAAGTTTTGAATTACTACAATGTGAAGGAGGGGCTTGTGGAGCTGTATTACAAGGTTCCAGTTCCTATTGTCCCGTACCCTGCTGGCACCATAGCCAAGCAGCTCACTGCTTGTCATATCCTAACTGTGGATGGTGTGCTTTCTCGGGCAAGAAAGTCAATGGTCGAGGCATCTGTATGGAAGGTTGGATAAAACATCCAACGGATGGAAAATGTTATGAAAATCATGTATATTTAATTGATCATCCACTTCCTGGTAAGTATCCTGTATTTATACTTGTTCTCTGTATTCTAACAAGTTTATTTTTTATGATTATAACCATGAATACAACTATGTTAATGTTGATAATGTAGAAAATGTCACCAGATGGTTAAATCAATCTGATGGTCCAGTTTATTGGGCATATCTTAAACAACCACCAGAAAATGAATGTCTTAATGGTCATCATAACTGTGATGACAAACAGCATCAAGAATGTGTTGATACAGAAGAAAAATTTGAATGTAAATGCAAACAAGGATATGTAAATGATGGGTGAGAACTTTTAAATATGTAAAATATATGTTGTTATTTATGTGACTCTAAATAAATTATTTTATAGCAAACAATGTAAACCAGTATGTAATCAGGGATGTATGTTTGGAACTTGTGTAGAACCAAATAAATGTAAATGTCATTTTGGTTATGTTGGACATAATTGTTCAATACAATGTGATTGTAATGGACATAGTAATTGTGCAGGTCCCGATCGTCTTAATGATTGTTTAAAATGCCATAATAATACACAGGTATATATAAGTTTTGTTTATTATATATTTAAAGAAATTTATTTAAGTTCACTAATCTAATCCATTTTAGGGATCACAATGTCAAAAATGCAAACCATTTTTTGTTGGAAATCCCACAAATGGTGGAAAGTGCATTCCTTGTAAAGTATATTGTAATGGACACAGTGATTTATGCTTTAGCTCAGATTTCCTAAATTCCTCTCTGCTGAGTTCACTCAGCAATCACTGGGATCAATATCTTGTGAGTTATGATATAAAAGAAAGATTATTATAATAATATATTTTGGAGATTGTGATTTTATAATATCAATTTTTATTATACAATATTTGTTATTTTACATTATTTTTAGATGTCTGAATACTTAGAATTAGTAAAAGAAGGACCCAAGGATGATGCAATTTGTATAAATTGTCAAAATAATACTGAAAATAATAGATGTGATCAATGTATTTCTGGATTTTTTAAAATTGGAGATAATATAAAAGAGGGTTGTAGACCGTAAGTTATGCCTATTTGAAATGATTTATTTCTTAATTGTTGTTTGAAGTGGAATAGTATTTTTTTAGAAATGTTAAAAATTTAATTATTTTTCTTATATTACATTTATAGTTGTGAATGTCATGGCCATGGAGATATGTGCAATTCCATAAATGGCGAAAATTGTAATTGCCAAAATAATACAGAAAATGATAGACAATGCAGTCAAAAGAATAGCAAAAATATGGTGACCCCATGTTGGCAATTACAGGTATGTATGTATAGGAATCCATGAT
Organism: Centruroides sculpturatus; assembly: GCF_000671375.1. Classification (NCBI taxonomy): domain Eukaryota; kingdom Metazoa; phylum Arthropoda; class Arachnida; order Scorpiones; family Buthidae; genus Centruroides; species Centruroides sculpturatus. The sequence goes on along the minus strand of NW_019385913.1, from coordinate 27,592 downwards.
ATTTTCTTAGAGAATGAAAAGTTTTGAATTTTATTATGTTAATGTAAAATATGGAGCACAAAAAGATGTACAAGTATCTGACCTACAAGACCTGTGAAACTAACAGTTCATTCCATACCTTTTCTGCTTGTTAATAGAGGGATAATCTTCTATCCAAGGAAGAAAGTACTATTGCTGCCAATTATCTTGATCTCAAGTTTTCTTTTGAATTCTGAAACTATCAGAAATTTTTCTTATTTATAGAGATTTATAAAACTAAATAGTTCTATAAATCTCTTCCAAATATGAATCAATCCTTAAAATTTGTATCATAATTCCAGAAAATAATTTTCAAGATCTTAAGTCATTTCAAATCCTTTATTTATTCTGTTGATACCAAGTATTGAAGTTGGATTTTCAGTCATGTCTATGAATTTATCTTTGGAATGGACAGAAAATTTAACAAATTCTCCATTTTAAAAGGACTCAAATCACAAAATTCATATCCTAGTTAATATGCAATTTTTTCAAATTTTGGATATTGCACCTCTGTTGATGGAATATCATTACCACTCAAAACTACTACTGTTCATATCGTTTTTACAAAGTGCTAACAGACATTTAAATGTTAAATGAGTTGCTAATTGTATTATTTACATAAAATTTAAAATTGTAAATTTTTTCAAAAACTTTGATGATACTAACAAGGAGGACTACCAGAGATGGTTTCCTCTAATTTTGCTGAGTTTTATCTCTATCATAGTACTCTCCCATTACTATGTGATAAAAGCCACTTGAAGCAACTCTCAAGCATTCTTGAAAAAAATTAGTTTAAAGTTTTCTGTTTTCCATGTGCGTCATGTATTGACAATTGTCAACAGTGGGTAATGTGCTTAATCATTATGCTGCAAGTTACAGGTTTGAATCTTATTATTATTAGTTTTTTCTAACCTACATGGAATCAGATTATTGTGCAGTGTATTTTTTTATTGTTAGTAAAGAAGAATTAGTATTTTGTAATTATAATATTTATTTGCTAAACAGTAAAAAATTCAATTATTTTTCATTTTTTGTCATGAACTTTATTCTACACATTTTATTGCATTCTATGTATTTGACATCCATTGCTAAAAGTTTCTGTCTTGACTTACATAGCAACATGAGCATGCTAAGAGAGATTATTTATTAAAAAGTATAAAATATGTTGTGCAATAATCCATTATATTGTAGATCAGAAAAAAAAAATTTGATAAAAGTAATATTTGAATCTGTAACTTCAGGGTGATAGTCAAGCACTTTCTCACTTGGTTTTGCTGCTATTGACACTGTCAATACAACACAATACATAAAGAATATGGAAAACTCTAAACTAATTTTTCTTGCAAATGCTTGAGAGTTGCATTGTGTGCCTTTGCCATAGTTTACTGGGATAGTATTATGATATATATTAAGCTTGGCAAAATTGGAGGGAACCCATCCCAATAGTCCACTTATAAGTATACAAGAGGACTACTGGGATGCTACTTGCATGCAAACAATTTGTGCAAAATTTTTATAATATACATTTTATGTAGTAGGCCTTAAAAGTAAAAATAATCTTCTGATCAGTGGCATAATATTCTTACTATCTATAATAAACGTGCCAAAGCCCAATAGGTTGATACTCAACCAAGCAATCACCATAATTAATCAGAATATAAATTTGCTATTATTAATAATTATAATGTTTAATAATTTATTAAATAATTTAGAACCGTCTGGAATAAAAGAACTAGCCTGGAGCAGGACTTAAACCTGCAACTTCTGCCTACCGTGCGGTGTGCTTGCCAGTTAAGCCACCCAGACCTCCAAGCAATTCTTTGCTTCCAGATGTAGTTAAACTTTAAATATAACCATGCACAGTTACTCACGGAACCGGATGGGGACGACTCCTATGCCCACAGCCTAAGTACACCTCCACTATGACACTCAGCCAGTTATCGCTTAACCCGGTATGGTAACACTGCTGGCCATTAAAATTGCTACACCATGAAGGCAGCACGAAACAAACACAAAATTTGCATGAAATGTTCAACATGCTGGAATATGCAAATGATTAGCATTTCAACGCATGCTCACAAAGCAGGTAGGAGTAAGGCCACCAGCAGTCTGTATAAAAGGGAAGATTGTAAGCTGGTTTCTCATATAGAAATTGCATTCACACATTGGTTGCTGTTTAAAGGTTTTGTTATGCCTTGTGTAAGGAGGAATGCCTACCACTGTGTGTCAGAGTTTAATTGTAGTAGAAGCGTAGCCTATGAAAACTGCAGTTTATTGTTCATTCTATTGCTGCTCATGTTGGTCATTATCCCACAACTGTCACGAGAATGTGGAATTGATGGGTCTGGGAGGGCCATACAGAATGCCAGGTGATATCTCAGCAGCCCTGGTCAGTAACACCCAAGAGGACAGACATTTTTTCCACATGGCTTTGTGGGATAATACAGCCTAGTTCAGGGGTGGCCAACAGTTTTTGCCTCCGGGCCGAATTGGAAAGAAAACTTTTTCTACAGGCCGAACCAGAGGCTGCCCTAGGAAGATTTTGAGGTGGTGCAAGATCTCATTGTGGTGTTACCCTGTAGAGACTGAATTGTAGATAGAGATTACAGATACATTTTTCACATTATTATGCTTTATCAACATTCTATGCTGTACTTACGAGATTTGTAATGGAGGGTTAACTGTAAATGCACAGTGAATTGTTGATTTATTTTTTATTTTTATTTTAGGTGTTAGAATTTTTCATCGAGCTATTCGGACTTCAGTAGCTAATATTGGAAGATTGATTGTGGGTCACATAAATTCATTAGATGGGCCGGATTTGGCCAACGGGCCTTATGTTGGCCATACCTGGCCTAGTTATATACCCTGAGTCTGGAACTTGGATCATTTTCAGAACAAGTGTCTGCACAAACAGTGCAACAGTGTTTGCAGCACTGTGACCATTACTGCAGCTTCCCTTGACACTGCAGCAGAAACAGGCATGCCTACACTGGTGCATTCAGCGACAAAAATGGACATAGAAGTGACATCACATTTTCAGACAAACCCTGTTCTGCGTACAGCATCATGATGGCTATATCCACATGTACAAGCACCAAGGGGAACAATCCTTGCCAGTTTTCATTCATCATAGTCTTGCGGGCTCAGCACCTGGAGTGATGGTATGGGATGCCATTGGATATACCTCTTGTTTGCATAGCTGGTAATTTTGACAGTTGTCATTACATTTTTGATGTGGTAAGACCCGTTGCTGTGCCCTATCTTTGGGTCCTCCATCACACTCGCTTTAAACAGGACAATGCACAACTGCATGTTACCCATGCTGACCTGACCTTTCTGAATACAGAGGGTGTTTGACTGTTGCCCTGGCCAGCACAATCTACAGATCTGTCACCAATTGAGAATGTCTGGTCAGTGGTTGCCAAGAAACTGGCACACCACCATTTGCCAGTCAGTACAATAGATGAACTCTGGCCTAGAGTTGAAATTGCATACTGCTGTACCCAAATTGCATACATGCTGTACCCATATCTATCCAAATTCTGCTCAATGATGCCCAGCTGGATTACAGCTGTTATTGCTGCCAGAGGTGGCTGCTCTGGATATTGATTTCTGCATGCTCTGTACTTCAAAATTACCTGTCAATTTAATGATGTCTTCCACCCATTATACTGTATATATACAATAAATATGATTCTGCTATTTGGTTTCTTTCTTGGTGTAGCATTTTTAATGGCCGGCAGTGTATATAAAGCAATAGCTGGCTGAATGCCGTAGCAGAGGTGTACCTATGCCATGGGTGTAGGAGTTGTCCCTAGCCTATGTTGTGAATAACTGCTTATAGTTATATCTAAAGTTTAAATACATCTGGAAGCAAAGAATTGCTTGGATGTCCGGCTGGCATAACTGACAAGTGCACTGCACAGTAAGTGGAAGTTGCAAGTTCAAGTCCCACTCCAGGCTAGTTCTTTTTTTCCAGACAGCTCTAAATTATTTAATAAATTATAAAAAATTATAATTATTAATTTAGATAAGAGATGGCACCTAACATCTATAAAAACAAATTTATAGCCAGATTAATTATGACAATTGTTCGGTTGAGTATTCTTACTAGACCCCCAATATGAGTGGTAAGAATATTACTTTTACATTTTCATGATGTAAATGTGTTGGATGTCCTGGAACATTTTTCTGTCAATAACTTCATGGGTTCTTTTTCTTTGTGTAAGTTTCAGTATCAGGTTTAAAACACTAGTAAAAACAAATCCTTGGATTTCTCATATTCCAGTTCTATATTGCTGTTGGATTTAAAATCTGCTATTATTAATCATGCTTTATCATACAATCATCTGATAATGCATTATAGCAAAAAAGAGTAATATTATTCAATCTTTGGCTATCTTAAAATCCTTCAGTTAGTTCTTCAGAAAAAGATTCATTTCATCAGATGTATAAGAGTCTTCCCAAATGATTTTAGTAACTTTCAAAACACTTTTCATTAGCTGTTGATGTTATGTAAACATAGCTAAAGTAGATTATTTAAAATTTTTGAATCATCTCTTCCTTTCAAATGAATATTGGATAGCATTGACATTATTTTAGCTTATTTCACATTGCATAGCTTTATAGTCATTCTCTTTTGCATGTTATTCTCTATCCATATCATAAATGCTTTCTTCATCATCTCTCTTGTTGTATTTTATACATAATACCGAGGTGTTGTGCAATAATCCATTATATTGTAGATCAGAAAAAAAAAATTTGATAAAAGTAATATTTGAATCTGTAACTTCAGGGTGATAGTCAAGCACTTTCTCACTTGGTTTTGCTGCTATTGACACTGTCAATACAACACAATACATAAAGAATATGGAAAACTCTAAATCAATTTTTCTTGCAAATGCTTGAGAGTTGCATTGTGTGCCTTTGCCATAGTTTACTGGGATAGTATTATGATATATATTAAGCTTGGCAAAATTGGAGGGAACCCATCCCAATAGTCCACTTATAAGTATACAAGAGGACTACTGGGATGCTACTTGCATGCAAACAATTTGTGCAAAATTTTTATAATATACATTTTATGTAGTAGGCCTTAAAAGTAAAAATAATCTTCTGATCAGTGGCATAATATTCTTACTATCTATAATAAACGTGCCAAAGCCCAATAGGTTGATACTCAACCAAGCAATCACCATAATTAATCAGAATATAAATTTGCTATTATTAATAATTATAATGTTTAATAATTTATTAAATAATTTAGAACCGTCTGGAATAAAAGAACTAGCCTGGAGCAGGACTTAAACCTGCAACTTCTGCCTACCATGCGGTGTGCTTGCCAGTTAAGCCACCCAGACCTCCAAGCAATTCTTTGCTTCCAGATGTAGTTAAACTTTAAATATAACCATGCACAGTTACTCACGGAACCGGATGGGGACGACTCCTATGCCCACAGCCTAAGTACACCTCCACTATGACACTCAGCCAGTTATCGCTTAACCCGGTATGGTAACACTGCTGGCCGTTAAAATTGCTACACCATGAAGGCAGCACGAAACAAACACAAAATTTGCATGAAATGTTCAACATGCTGGAATATGCAAATGATTAGCATTTCAACGCATGCTCACAAAGCAGGTAGGAGTAAGGCCACCAGCAGTCTGTATAAAAGGGAAGATTGTAAGCTGGTTTCTCATATAGAAATNAGCTGGAATAAATGAATGAGTTATGCCATGTGTTGATTACTGTGCTACATTGCAGTTTTTTAAACAGATAATTGTAATATATTATATTTCAGTGAAAATAACTAATTGATCATTGATAATTACCATATTTACTTGAATCTAAGATGTAACTTAATTTCTACATGCATCATTCATGGATATTTTTAAATGGACAAGACAAATTTATGTCATATAAAGTTTGTTGAGTTATACTGTATATTACTGTCTTCATGATATCAAAATTGAGAACCTCTTCACTTGTTGTGTTAGGCTGTTCTGAATCAACACTTGTTTTAATCATGTTCCTGAATATTACTTTTAGTTTACTTATCAACACTGGATTCAATTTTACATCTTTCCACATGCAATCATATTCGATCATACTTGGTGCCATTTAAAGTATTGGAAATACAACATTTCTTGAAAGAGTGTTGTGCATCTTTTTCTGGGATTGAGCTATGTTAAACTTTTAAATATTTTCTATTGCAAATATTGGTCTAATAAAATCATTAAAATGATGCAATGGAATTAGTGATAGAGAAATAAGATGCATGGCACTAGAGACCCATTATGTATGTATGTATGTATGTTTGTTTGTTTTGATTTGATATAATACATTATAACCTATTACATCAAATTAAGATGCAGCTCATTTTCTGAAATACTAAAATCTAAAAAAACTGCATCTTACATTCAAGTAAATATGGTACTACAATCAATCACAAATAGACTAAACACACTCCAATAACCTTAAAACAGCAAAAAATTTAATAACTATAATGTTTTCAATTGTTTTTAATGATCTTCCTCAAGTATAATATGCAATGAAATGCTATACATTATTTAAAATGCCAACATTCTAGAACATAAATTTTAAATGCTGCAATAGGACCATTAACCGATCATAAAAAGAACAGACAACTATGAAGTAATTTAAAAAATAATTACACTGTAACAAAGTAAAATCAATACATATAACTACAATAAATACAAAAATAAAGAAAATAAAAAACATTGGTTTTTGTACCTTAACAGTCCACACAATTTTTGTCATTGGGCTACAAGTCACTTTCTTGTCAAGTATTCATGAAGGGACTTCCAGGCCACCAAAAGAGAGTTGACATCCCTGAAGTTGATAGAACAACCTTGTCAAAGTCTTGTAAATTTGGAAGGTATATATGTCTGTGGCTTCCCATTTTTTGTATAATTCTAGCCAGGTTTCACTTGACCTTTGTAGATCTGATAGGTGATAGCATTGACTGCTAAGGCAGTGGCCGGGTTGAATTTTCTGATGTTATCCTGGTGCTCCTTTAAATGCTGTTGTAGGGATCTTAGAGTGACCCAACGTAGAAGAGGTCATATGTTTACACTATTCCATTAATGGATCAGAGGTTGACACCTGGACCTGCATCATGTCCAGAGAATCCTTATCATTTCTCAGCATTCTGTAAATGGTTCTGTTTTTCCTATACACAATGTTATGCCCTTATAAGGCTTAATAATAAGGCTTAGCCCCCTTAACCCTTGAAGATGTTCCATGGGGAGAGGTGTAGTTAATGATTAAGTGTTCTATCTGTGAATCAATCCTGGAACAATCCATTTTTTGTTGGAAAGTATCAATGAGTGCTTTAATGGTCTTATGCTTATAGCCAAATTGTACACCAAGGGACACAATATGGTCGAATTCCTTTATTCTATTATGGATATCTGTGCAGTGTGTGAAGGTCTTCCTGATCAAAGCCCTAAATGCTGCCAGTTTATAGTTGAGTTGGATTGTAGGAAGAACAAAGAATTGTAGGATGGCTTCCTGGACATTACACTTTGGAATGGTAGTATCATTACAGGCAAATGCCTGTGATGATACTATCATTCGTAAGTGTAATGTCCAGAAAATGAGCCTCTGTATCACTTTCTTGTTCCAATTCCAGTATGAGACTTTGTAGGGATTGCTATTAATCTCATCAATAAAGTTATATGTTAGGACATTTTTTCCAGATAATGAGAATGAAAATTACAGATGTTGGAAGTATACCATGATAAGATAGAAGACTAGGTATTTAAGAAACATTTCACACAGAACACCAGAAATAGGGCTTCCCATCAGGACACCTCTGCTATGTACAGTACAGTACAAGTACATATGTGGTAAATGGTGCTGTTTCTCCTATTATTAAATTATTTGTTACTAAATTTAGTTGTTAAATTTTTTGCTGTGTTTTAAGGTTATTTGACTGTGTTTACTATACTTGGCAGCTGTGAATTAGTTATAAATAGGCTTTTCCAATATTTTCCCTGCTGCCCACCTATCTTAGTGCCACTCCAGTAATTACTGATGGTAGTTCCCAAAGTGGAGGGTATTGTCTGCTTTCAGAGCCAATGCTTTTCAACAAATTTTCATTTTAAGTGATTTTTTTTTGACCATGTTAAACTGAGGAACAATTTGAGGATTATTTTGACTCAGTTGGCAATCAAAACCCCATATCTTCATTTCCTAAAATTTTACAAGAGCTTTACAAAAGTTTGCTGCCTTGAAACAGGGTTTCGAGGCAGCAAACTTTTGAGTACAAGGTTGCAACTTTTTGATAATGTCAGAAAGAGTGCTTAAAAGATGCACATCGCTTATGAGGTTTTGACAGTATAAAGAAAATGACTATACAACATATTAATACAGGCAATGAAAACCACATTTTTATCAGCATTATACAGGATGATCCAAAAATCAATTAAAATTTGAAAAGGCCATATTTCAGTGAATTTTTGGTGTGTGATAATGTGATTAATGTGAAAATGTATAGAATCACTGGGTTTCATCCAGAAAAGTGCCAGAATTAGTTTTAATTATGTCCACCAGGTAAAACTTTGATCCATAACAACATTAAGAACCACATCATAGCAAATGTCAGTGTGGCATACTTCATTGTTATGGATGGCCTAAAGATAAGTAACAACATTGAGGATAGCAAGAAACAGCATTTCTCGAAGTATGAGTATTATTGATACTGCCCATCGTATAGTCTTTTTGCCCAAAGTCATTGGCAATACTATCTCTGTAAACCTGTGATTTCAGGTAGCTCCATAACCAAAAATCACAGAGCATCAGGTCTGGAAATCTAGGTGGCTGCTGATTCTGAAAGTGTCAGCTTACCACTTGTTTCTCTCCAAAAGATGATAGTAACAGTTGTTTCAAAGGAGAAGCAACATGGGATGGTTTCCCATCCTGTATGAATGTCATGACATTCAATTCTTGCCTTTCCTCCAAATTAGTGTGCTGACCTGTGATAGTGACAGTTTCAAAAGCAGACACCTTTCTAATGTAATTCTTCTTAATGTACTGAAGGACTTAAAATTACTTTCAATTGACAATTTTCTGGGAAAAACCCTCATGATTCTATGCATTTCCATGCTAATCTCATTATCATGTGCCAAAAATTCACTGAAAGTGATTGCTTAAATGTTTACTGACTTTTAGATCACCCTTATATAGTTTTTCAATAATCTGACTCAACTTTTGTTACATTTGTAATTGATGTAAATACCATATTTACTCGCATATAAGACAAGGTTTTTATTCATTTTTCACTGCTTGAAAAACCTAGGTCGTCCTATACGCGTGAGCGAAGAAATCTTTGCATTTTTGCAATAATTTTTGTGAACTGTGTATTTGCATTTTTTACCAGATGCTCACCTTCTGCTGTTTAAAAACAAAAGTATTTTATCTGTGTCATTTGAATCATTCTTGTGTATTGTCAGGAGTAAAGATGAATAGCAATAAGAACAAAGCTTTTGAATTGAATTTCAAATTGAAATTTCAAAATCACATGGGAGCCAGATATAAGTTTTAATTCATTTCCACATGAAAACATGATTATTCAGAAATCAGAATTCAAAGAAACTCATAAGTGTAATTGACGGAGAGTGGATTCAACTGTTAAGAATTGGCAAAAAATGGTTCCCAATTGTCCAGCTTTACATGAACTAATTATGTTGTCGATTTTACAAGATTTTTCCTTAAAGTTTAAAATGCCACTAATTTTTGCAGGACAATGTGTGCATTTACATTCATTTGATATTTTATTCGTGATTAAACGAAATAAAATTAGAATTGTATTAATAAATCTAATTTTCTTTATTTTGATCTTTAAAGTCACACCTTGTACTATATGTGAGTAAATACGGTAGTTTCTATAGAAATACATATATATATATATATACTTACTGGATTGATGCAAAAGTTTCTGGAATTTTCTATAGCTCTGTAATACAGATCCACCAACTGATGGTCTGGCACCAGACAAAATTATCAGAGGGGAACTTGAAATTCTCACAGCCACAGATGACATTGTGTGTAGGGTGCGGTGCACTTACTTAAAATATAACAAGCACAGTGTAAATAATGTTAGTTCATTTTGTTAAAATTTAACATTAGCTATGGAAGTAAGAGAGATGAGAGAGCATCAATGATAGTATCAAACATAAACATCAGTCTATATCAATTTAAAGGTAAAGTAGAACTGTTATAAAAAAATGAACAGTGGTGTTTGAGGGCAGAAGCTGTATGACAACTTTAAATCATAAATATTTGAAGAACTAAAAACAAATATTAAATGTAATTAAAAAGTTTAGTAAAGTTTCTAGCAACCCCTGGTATATTTTCCACACTTGAGAGATGTATAATTAGTGGATTAGAAGTACAGTATGTTGATTGATTGAATTAACGTTGTTATGTATATGTGACCATGGTTAGTCCAGCAAAATAATTCATCTGTCAAGGGTTCCAGAAATTTGGTGTGTGCCTGTACAACATTTGAATAAATTATTTTTTAATATAAATACTAAAATTATAATTATTATAAAATAACCACCCCTCATTGTTTCGCAATAATAATTGTTATTGGTAACTATCACTTATTAAATTATTTTTACTTTCCTAGCTGCAACAGAGGGAAAGTATGGCAATCGGTCAAAAAATGACCCCCTCCAAGATTTTTACATTTTTCGACTTCGTATTTCTTGACTTTGAAGGTATACTAAAAATTTCAGGGGTAATTTCTTTCTCTCTGTGTTTGTGTGGAGGCACGATTTTGTTCACTTTTAAGCTTTAATAACTCCTGTGCTTTTTGTCGAAAATTTCTGAAATTTTGCAGGGAGGTTTGTTTATTAGGGGCATCGATGCTATTAAATTTCGGTAGTTAGAGGTCGAGGGTGGGGAGATAATGGGGATCGTGTGTATCTCCAATAAGGTAGAACTTAATGACTTAGTTATTAGTAGCATTTACAACTTTTATAAAACTCATCCTGACCCTCAAAATTGAGCATTTTGCCATTTTATAATAATTTATTTAAAAACTTTTCACATTTTTAACTGTGATAACAGATGGCGCCTCCAAAATTTGAAATGTTGCCGGGAAAATTGTGTAACTCATTGCTAGTGTATTTGTTTTTGATATAAAATAATTGTCATTACATTCAAGCACTTTTTCTCTATCAATTGGGCAAGTCACGGATTCCTGTCAAATAAAACTTGGGCCGTTTTGAGTCTAAATCTGCAAGTTTGCTTTTCATCTCTCTCTCTCGTCAGCAAACTGCTTACTGTGCCAGAAGAGATGGTAGTCAGATGGTTAATGTCTGAGCTATATGTGGTTGTGAGGTTCTCCGTCAACCCTAGATCAAGCGGTTTTCTTCTGGGTCAACCTTGACACGTGCAGTCTTGCATTGTCACAAAAAAAGCATGATTTTCATCTGTGTCCGCATAGGGTGGATGACATCAACCAAGCATTGCAGCCGAGCGCAGTAGGAAGTTAGTGGTATTCCACGGATACATCTCACAACAAACTGGTCCACAAACATTCCACTAAATATACGGCATAACTTTGCGCCGATGCAATTCCTGTCTGGCACTATCCGTGCTGTCTGTCCACAGCCTTATGCACTAAGTTGGCATACAGGCACCATTTTTCATCAGCTATAATGATGATTTTATACCAAATTGATAATTCAGAGATAAAATTCGCACCTGTATGCAAATTTGGTCACGTGAAAGCATTGGCTAACTTGAGATATTTAAAAAGTTGGTATCCCCACAAAATATGTTTTCTGTTTGTTCGTTTTCATTTACGGCAACGCAACATTTGGGCGTCTGCCTAGGAGGAATGCTTTCAAGAGGTTTTTTAAGGGTAACTGGTCCCTATTCGGGCGTTACAGGCGTGGAGAAACCCGGAAAATTCCACGTGACCAGCCCGTCCTGACCAAGTGCGAACCCACGACCAAACTCCCAGTGTTCAGGGAATGGAACCACTTGGCCACTGGTGGGCCAGAAATATATTTTAGATTGTATACCTCAGATCTCTTCATTTACATACCCTACAAGGAACTTCTAGATGCCATCCGTCAGAGAACGGTTTTGAATATTTTAAAGAGATGGAGAAAATTCTAGAAATTTTTGCATCAACCTAATATTTTCAAATTTAATTGCAAATATTTGTGGGGGAAAAAATGTCAAACTTATGATACCTTGTTTCCCCTATAATAATATAATATGAATTGCTTTGCAAAACTTGATTTTTATATGTTTTTTATTAACTTTACCTGGACAGACGACATAGTGCATTTCTGTGAACAAAATGCGTTTTTTTTAATTAGTTTTTAATTGATGCTGAAAAAACTTTTTTACAATTATCATTAGTCCAAATTTTTTTGGAATTCTTATGGAAAACAAGTTTATCTTCTCAGAAAATGCCTATTCATTTTATTCTAATTCCATTTCAAAAAGAAAATGATTAAAAAATGCCCAGGCAAAAAGCAGCTGCTTGATATTTTTAAATCTTGATTTGATAAAACAATAAAGGAGTATCGAAAATAATTTTGTTTCGATTAAGCATCGTACTAAATGCACTAAAATATTTAATAGTTAAATATTCCTACGTTAATACAAAGTCGTCGTTCAGTATTTAGTTGCATCACAAATGCAAACGTTTGACATATAATAGAATCTTATGAATATTTTCTATTTTAATTTAAACGGATGATAGATTTCTTATTAAAAAATCACAATTAGGTAATGTTTAAATGCACAGTCGCACTACTTAGACTTATTTTGGACAACTGATCGTGACACTCGTATTCTTCGCTTTCTAGAAGAGACTAATCTCCGCTTTTGCTTTGCTTCTGCCACAATCCAGAGTATTTTTATAGAGCACTTTATACTGAACTCTTAAAATCGAGATCACAGAATTAAATCAGAGAAATCACAAGAATGTGTTTCGAAAAGATAAAAAGTGCACTTGAGAAAAAATCCGATTTACATATTTCCGAAGAAATCCTGTCGCGTACACGGTAAGTAAAAGGTAGAAGGTAGGCTTCGGTTAAAAGTAAGTTTTGAAGAAAAGATCCATTTAGTACGATTTTCTAACCATTCTTATCGTTCGTCCCCAATCGCAGTTATAACAATAGCCCAAGTTCGATTATACTAGGCCAATTACTATAAACTAATGTTATGTAGTGTTTTCGAACCGACCGATTACGATAACATTATCCGCGATTATAATAGCCGGATTCCACCGCACGGCGATATCTACAAAACAGTATTTCGGTTTGCCAGGGCCGGGTACGTATTAATACTATCCGATCTGGTTTTTGTCGGGCTGTTCCGTACGTACTGTACGCAATACTTAATAGACATCGTTTTATTTCGAATACATTTTGACGGAAGAAATTATGTTTTAGTGTTCCAAATGTAAAGAGTACTTCCTCGGAGTTCCCACTAACGGACATCAATGTTATCGTCTTATGTTTTTGGATAAAGAGTACTGCTTCGATCCAAATACTCAAGGTAAGTTCTCGGCTTAGTATTTTTATATACGTTTGAAAGTCAGGCGGAAATAGTATAATATGGTTATTTTGCAGAGGAATGTAATAGGAAACCCAGTCCTCTTCTTCGGGGGAGAACGGTGTTCTTCGCGGTGCAACCTAGATACATGAACGTGGACATCCGCGTCATCGTTGACGTGACGGAAGGCGGTGCCGATTTCTATCTGTCTTACAAAGAAGACACCTTTGTGGTGGACGTCAACAAGACGACGGGAATTCACTACATCACGTTCGACAGAGTGTCGGGAATCGAGGTAGGAACCGCTTTAGAGAAAAACGAATTGCATCAGACGAATTTGGCCATCAAGGACAGAAAAGTGGGGAAGCGAGAGGCTCCGTCGGACGACATCAACGGCGATCTGGCCAACGATTCTTCTCCCTCTCCGTCTCCTCCGCTGAAACTACGAGAGAGTAGGGCCAAAGGCCTGACCACTTATATAACCATTACCGACGCGCAGGAATTTCTGCGCGTTCGCAATCTGCAGAACAGATTGGTCATAACCATTCCGCAGGGAGTTTATGACCTGAGGATGACGCGATTTCACATGGTGATCCACGGCGTGGGAAGTAAGACTTCCGACGTCACCTACGGCAGTCTGTTCTTCAGACAAGACCAGACCAGAATCGACCTCTTCGTCTTCTTCTCCGTCTTCTTCTCGTGTTTCTTCCTGTTCCTGGCCATCTGCGTGGTCATCTGGAAAGTCAAGCAGGCCTTCGACGTGCGCCGGGCCAGACGTCTACACGCGGCCGAGATGAAGCACATGGCCAGTCGGCCCTTCGCCCGGATCGTGGCCGTCATCGAGGAGGAAATGGACGACTACGATTTCTACCCCTATTCCCCCAATAACTATCGGAAGAAACACAAACACAAGGGCCACCCGGGCCGAGACTCGCCCAAAGTGTACGGCGACGACAGATACGGCACCAGACCCGTGGCCGTGGAACCCGTCTCCGACGGAATCGCGGCTCTGGCCACCGTCCTGGTCCAACTTCCGGGAGGACTGAGCGCGCCCGTTAGACTCAGTCTGGGCACCGCCCTCATCACCGTCAGGGGACTGTCTTCGCACGGGAACATGGGCATTAGGGCACCCAGGCGCAGGAGAACCAGTCACATCACTCTCTGATAGTAGTAGTAACTCTGTGATAGTTGTACAGTTTCCGGAACTCTTTTGTACCCGTGTACGTACGTGTAAAATATTTGTACGCGTGCCCGGCGGCAACTTAATGGTTATTCATTTATTATATAAAAAATATGTATATAATTGTGGTTGTGAACGACCGGCGATGGCGTCGGTGTGCTACCGGAGCACGGTGTGGTTAATATTTTGTTAGAAGTACTCGACTTTTTGCATTACGGAAAGAGAGAGAGAGAGAGAGAAAGAGAAGTGCGTGTTTTATGGGAAAAGTTAAAATTGAAATATATATTTTAAATTCTAGTTACGATACGAAATCGTTATGTTCCTATTTGTACATATTGTTCCTCGTATTTGCTCACCTCTCGTCGACGACTGCGGAATTCGTTGCCCGCCACTCCGACTTTCCACTTTTTTTTAACACTGCGGTTATTTATTAGGGCAAAGAAAGCGCCGGCTCGGACCATTGCGCATGGTAACCGTGCCCGACAACTACCTCACGTGTCTAACGGAATACCCCTTCTAGTCGTAGGGAGAACGTCCCGTCCGCTGGCAAAGTGCAAATTCTATTTTGTTTTAGTACCTGCATTACTTTCTGCCGAGCCCATTCGGGTGGGCATCCCGGCCGACTGCAGTTTCTTTATTTCGGACGGGCGACGAGGGGTGTACTGCGTACGTGGAACCCTTTATTTCACGGTTTAAAACCCAGCAATAAACCCGGAAGAGCGTGACGCTATTTTTGCCGGCGGCGCAGTCGTCGATCTTTCTTGCATTTGGCAGCATTTGTATATATAAAAAAGGACTGTGATGATTTGTGCGCAAACGAGAACGCCAATGGATCGTACGGCCGTGCGGGACACCTTTAAATTATCGTCGTATCGAAATTTAAGCATATAAATAATTGTACTTCCAGTAATAATAATAATAATAATAAGCAGAATTAGTTTTAAAGTTAGGAATTAAAAATCGACATAAAGTACGAATCTAAGTGGAATGTTTACGACAAATAAGAAATTATAGTATAGGAAAGTAATAAAACGAATCGAAAATATGTAAAAATACATGTTAAATATTATTTTCTTACCGTATATTGTTATTTTTTTTAATGCTTATGTATTTTAGTTTTACTGAATCTCTTCCTTCTAAATTCGTCGGTCGTCACTTTACCCATTTGTTTCGTCCGGAAGTATTTAATTGGTTAAGAAGTAACGATTGTTAAATCTGTTCGGAACCCGTTTAAGACACGGTGTAAAACATTTGATGCCTCTCGTGTAGCTAAACAAAAGAAATATATATATATGAAGCTGAGCTTTTTCCGTGTAAATATCCGAATTGTATGAATGTTCGCTTTATCGTATAACAGGGAAATAAAGTTACGATTCGAGGCTTCCGACATTACCTTGTGTTTCACTCTGGCCAATAAAACGTTCTTTAACTCTGACCCTTTTTAACTTCTTTTGGCGACGAAAACCTGGATATAAACCCAGTCTTTCAGGATCTGATTTCCGGTGTCGATAATTTACTATTTAAATTTCGGATGCGACTTTTATTTGGAAAATTATTAAAAATTAATCACTCGACCGTCAACCATTCGTAAAAATCGGCTGCAGACTTACCGACCGTCTGAGACTCCGTAAAGATTTCGTCCCCACCTTCCGCCTTACCGGTCGTCCGTAAACCGCGTGGCGCCACTTTTGGTCAAATTTAACCCCCCTCGTCACGCGTCGCATTTTTCAAACCCCCATTAATATAATGTCGAACTCCTTTTTTAGGGCTTTGGCGTTTTTATTCCTGTTCCGATAACCGTAGTGGGTGGCATTCGAGGGAGTTTGCCGCGTCCGCGCACGCCATGCTCTTTATTCCGCCACTCCCGAGTGGAAGGAATAAAAAAGCAATGCCTGCGTGCTTGTATTATACGAGATCCACCCATAACCCAAATTGTACGTTTAGTAACCGGGTCAAGGCGCGCTTTTATCGCCCGACCGGCTTAGTGCTAACTGCCGTTCGATGCGTGTTTTATCCAAATACGTTAGATATACTTGAAATTTTGCCAGAGTAAAGGACCGATCTTTGGATATGGGATAACTTATTAAACGACCGATGGTATCGGGCAAATTTCTCGGTGAGTAGTTCATTTCAATTACTGTAAATATTTTCGGTAAAACTTTAGGTAATAGTGTATACTTAATTTACCATATTAAAATATAAGGGACAGCCCACCGCTCTGGGGACCCGGGCTCGAATCCGAACGGGTCGAAAAATCCTCAGGAATTTTTCGGGGGGTGGACCGCTCGGACATGTCGGGGCCCCGGCCCTCACCACCCGGCAGCCCCATTGTGGGCCTGGCCGAACCCATAATGGGCTTGCAAAAAGAGGCCTTCCTAGTGCCCACAGGGTGGAAAGATTTTTTAAAAATATAAAATATATATAAATTGCCATTTTAACCATAATTTTAATATATTTAAACTCGTTTCAAAACAATAAAATTAATACCTCCAAACATATTTGTGTTTTTGTTAAAAGGCGTCGAAGTAATAGTCTATTAGAAATAATATCTCGATAACTTGTAATAAAATAATATGAAGATTACATGAAACTATGATTTCGTTTTTTCAGAACATCGAGAGAATAATTATATGTAAATTATTAACAAAAATGTTCAGTGCTGTGAAGTAACCGGTTGAAAATATGACTGTAGGAACTTACCATTTTTAGTCTTCCAAAAGACGTATTACGAGCAGGGTGGTTGGAGAAAATTTTGGTGGAGTAGGCCTAAAGAATTCCATTGTATGCATCGATCGTTTTGTATCAGACGATTCCGGAAAAATAAGTATGTAGTGAAAGCTGAAGTAAAAACAATACAGTAGAGTCTCGATAACCCGGCAGTCCGGATAACTCGGCCACATCCTGGCAGGGCAAAAAAATCCTTAGTTAATTAATTTTCATTATAGACAGCTTTATGCCTCATAAAGTATTTTTCTGAGGTCTGTCTTATCAGGTAAATTACTGTACACAGTGTATTCATTAATTTTCATTTTCATGTAGTAAAGACTCTATGCCTTCATACTATATTGAATACATGCCATATTGTTAGGAAATTCCTTAATACAGACACTGACACTGACACACTTCTTTAATTTTAGTTTTGTTTTGGTTGCTATGCCTTGACTCTGGTCCGGCATAGTACACAGCCGCCGGTGTGTACCGAGTATAATCCACTAAACCCAACATAATAATAATAATAATAATAACATTATCCAACATGTTAAACAACACGCATTATGGTTACAATATCAGACATGAAAAAACAACACAGTTTACGCTGTCGCATCTCTTGTACATGGACGACATAAAACTTTATGCATCCACACAGAAACAACTTCATCAACTCCTACAAATTACACATTCATACACCAAGGACATACAAATGGAGTTTGGCTTAGACAAATGCAAAAAACTACACATAGAAAAAGGAATCCTGAAGAAAGANTAGAAGTTTGACAATGGTGTTTGGATAGTGGAATCATGCTCGACATTCCAAACACAATTGTCAAACTTCTAGGCTTACAGGAAAGCAGCACTGAACGTCCAACATACATGTTTTCACATTTAAAACTTCAGCCTCAATTTTGCTAATATAAGTATTTTGAACTTACTAAAGATCCTACATTTGTTTTTAAATTAATCTATAGTCAGAACAACTAAACTAAAATAATTTGTTACTGCTGTATCAAATGTTTGCCATTCCTTAATTGATCTAAGGAAATTATCTTTGTTTTCAAATCTTTCTTTTAAAAATCATATACAATACCTTACTCTGATTAATAATCATGATTTATTTTTGTGAATTAATCACTTTTTATATATTTTTTGTGAATTTTGTTTACATTAATTCAAATAATCTTAATACATCTTTTTTACGACAAATTTATTTCCACAAAACTAAATACATACAACTGTTTAGTTAAATGTAATTGTGAACAGTTTTTGTATTAAGCATTGATATTTTAGTATTTCAGTTCTAAAGGAAATAACTATTAGGATTTCTTTAGGAATATCTCTTCATACTTTTTTCTTCTTTCAAAGAACATATCTACCATATTAACCAAGAATTACCTTTATGAATGTGGGAAAACTGAGGAGCTTCTAATATTAAGAAAAGATTTTAATATTTTAGTATCTAAATATTAGAATCTAGTATTACATTACATGAACATCAATTGAATAATTGTAATATTCTTCCATATTTCGAAACCGTGTTGTATCTTTATATCTTTATATTTATTCCAGCTTTTGTTGAGACGCGTTTCTATAACGAAACGCGTCTCAACAAAAGAAACGTGTATAGAAATGCGTCTCAACAAAAGCTGGAATAAATGAATGAGTTATGCCATGTGTTGATTACTGTGCTACATTGCAGTTTTTAAACAGATCAACAAAAGCTGGAATAAATGAATGAGTTATGCCATGTGTTGATTACTGTGCTACATTGCAGTTTTTTAAACAGATAATTGTAATATATTATATTTCAGTGAAAATAACTAATTGATCATTGATAATTACCATATTTACTTGAATCTAAGATGTAACTTAATTTCTACATGCATCATTCATGGATATTTTTAAATGGACAAGACAAATTTATGTCAAATAAAGTTTGTTGAGTTATACTGTATATTACTGTCTTCATGATATCAAAATTGAGAACCTCTTCACTTGTTGTGTTAGGCTGTTCTGAATCAACACTTGTTTTAATCATGTTTCTGAATATTACTTTTAGTTTACTAATCAACACTGGATTCAATTTTACATCTTTCCACATGCAATCATATTCGATCATACTTGGTGCCATTTAAAGTATTGGAAATGCAACATTTCTTGAAAGAGTGTTGTGCATCTTTTTCTGGGATTGAGCTATGTTAAACTTTTAAATGTTTTCTATTGCAAATATTGGTCTAATAAAATCATTAAAATGATGCAATGGAATTAGTGATAGAGAAATAAGATGCATGGCACTAGAGACCCATTATGTATGTATGTATGTATGTTTGTTTGTTTTGATTTGATATAATACATTATAACCTATTACATCAAATTAAGATGCAGCTCATTTTCTGAAATACTAAAATCTAAAAAAACTGCATCTTACATTCAAGTAAATATGGTACTACAATCAATCACAAATAGACTAAACACACTCCAATAACCTTAAAACAGCAAAAAATTTAATAACTATAATGTTTTCAATTGTTTTTAATGATCTTCCTCAAGTATAATATGCAATGAAATGCTATACATTATTTAAAATGCCAACATTCTAGAACATAAATTTTAAATGCTGCAATAGGACCATTAACCGATCATAAAAAGAACAGACAACTATGAAGTAATTTAAAAAATAATTACACTGTAACAAAGTAAAATCAATACATATAACTACAATAAATACAAAAATAAAGAAAATAAAAAACATTGGTTTTTGTACCTTAACAGTCCACACAATTTTTGTCATTGGGCTACAAGTCACTTTCTTGTCAAGTATTCATGAAGGGACTTCCAGGCCACCAAAAGAGAGTTGACATCCCTGAAGTTGATAGAACAACCTTGTCAAAGTCTTGTAAATTTGGAAGGTATATATGTCTGTGGCTTCCCATTTTTTGTATAATTCTAGCCAGGTTTCATTTGACCTTTGTAGATCTGATAGGTGATAGCATTGACTGCTAAGGCAGTGGCCGGGTTGAATTTTCTGATGTTATCCTGGTGCTCCTTTAAATGCTGTTGTAGGGATCTTAGAGTGACCCAACGTAGAAGAGGTCATATGTTTACACTATTCCATTAATGGATCAGAGGTTGACACCTGGACCTGCATCATGTCCAGAGAATCCTTATCATTTCTCAGCATTCTGTAAATGGTTCTGTTTTTCCTATACACAATGTTATGCCCTTATAAGGCTTAATAATAAGGCTTAGCCCCCTTAACCCTTGAAGATGTTCCATGGGGAGAGGTGTAGTTAATGATTAAGTGTTCTATCTGTGAATCAATCCTGGAACAATCCATTTTTTGTTGGAAAGTATCAATGAGTGCTTTAATGGTCTTATGCTTATAGCCAAATTGTACACCAAGGGACACAATATGGTCGAATTCCTTTATTCTATTATGGATATCTGTGCAGTGTGTGAAGGTCTTCCTGATCAAAGCCCTAAATGCTGCCAGTTTATAGTTGAGTTGGATTGTAGGAAGAACAAAGAATTGTAGGATGGCTTCCTGGACATTACACTTTGGAATGGTAGTATCATTACAGGCAAATGCCTGTGATGATACTATCATTCGTAAGTGTAATGTCCAGAAAATGAGCCTCTGTATCACTTTCTTGTTCCAATTCCAGTATGAGACTTTGTAGGGATTGCTATTAATCTCATCAATAAAGTTATATGTTAGGACATTTTTTCCAGATAATGAGAATGAAAATTACAGATGTTGGAAGTATACCATGATAAGATAGAAGACTAGGTATTTAAGAAACATTTCACACAGAACACCAGAAATAGGGCTTCCCATCAGGACACCTCTGCTATGTACAGTACAGTACAAGTACATATGTGGTAAATGGTGCTGTTTCTCCTATTATTAAATTATTTGTTACTAAATTTAGTTGTTAAATTTTTTGCTGTGTTTTAAGGTTATTTGACTGTGTTTACTATACTTGGCAGCTGTGAATTAGTTATAAATAGGCTTTTCCAATATTTTCCCTGCTGCCCACCTATCTTAGTGCCACTCCAGTAATTACTGATGGTAGTTCCCAAAGTGGAGGGTATTGTCTGCTTTCAGAGCCAATGCTTTTCAACAAATTTTCATTTTAAGTGATTTTTTTTTTACCATGTTAAACTGAGGAACAATTTGAGGATTATTTTGACTCAGTTGGCAATCAAAACCCCATATCTTCATTTCCTAAAATTTTACAAGAGCTTTACAAAAGTTTGCTGCCTTGAAACAGGGTTTCGAGGCAGCAAACTTTTGAGTACAAGGTTGCAAGTTTTTGATAATGTCAGAAAGAGTGCTTAAAAGATGCACATCGCTTATGAGGTTTTGACAGTATAAAGAAAATGACTATACAATATATTAATACAGGCAATGAAAACCACATTTTTATCAGCATTATACAGGATGATCCAAAAATCAATTAAAATTTGAAAAGGCCATATTTCAGTGAATTTTTGGTGTGTGATAATGTGATTAATGTGAAAATGTATAGAATCACTGGGTTTCATCCAGAAAAGTGCCAGAATTAGTTTTAATTATGTCCACCAGGTGAAACTTTGATCCATAACAACATTAAGAACCACATCATAGCAAATGTCAGTGTGGCATACTTCATTGTTATGGATGGCCTAAAGATAAGTAACAACATTGAGGATAGCAAGAAACAGCATTTCTCGAAGTATGAGTATTATTGATACTGCCCATCGTATAGTCTTTTTGCCCAAAGTCATTGGCAATACTATCTCTGTAAACCTGTGATTTCAGGTAGCTCCATAACCAAAAATCACAGAGCATCAGGTCTGGAAATCTAGGTGGCTGCTGATTCTGAAAGTGTCAGCTTACCACTTGTTTCTCTCCAAAAGATGATAGTAACAGTTGTTTCAAAGGAGAAGCAACATGGGATGGTTTCCCATCCTGTATGAATGTCATGACATTCAATTCTTGCCTTTCCTCCAAATTAGTGTGCTGACCTGTGATAGTGACAGTTTCAAAAGCAGACACCTTTCTAATGTAATTCTTCTTAATGTACTGAAGGATTTAAAATTACTTTCAATTGACAATTTTCTGGGAAAAACCCTCATGATTCTATGCATTTCCATGCTAATCTCATTATCATGTGCCAAAAATTCACTGAAAGTGATTGCTTAAATGTTTACTGACTTTTAGATCACCCTTATATAGTTTTTCAATAATCTGACTCAACTTTTGTTACATTTGTAATTGATGTAAATACCATATTTACTCGCATATAAGACAAGGTTTTTATTCATTTTTCACTGCTTGAAAAACCTAGGTCGTCCTATACGCGTGAGCGAAGAAATCTTTGCATTTTTGCAATAATTTTTGTGAACTGTGTATTTGCATTTTTTACCAGATGCTCACCTTCTGCTGTTTAAAAACAAAAGTATTTTATCTGTGTCATTTGAATCATTCTTGTGTATTGTCAGGAGTAAAGATGAATAGCAATAAGAACAAAGCTTTTGAATTGAATTTCAAATTGAAATTTCAAAATCACATGGGAGCCAGATATAAGTTTTAATTCATTTCCACATGAAAACATGATTATTCAGAAATCAGAATTCAAAGAAACTCATAAGTGTAATTGACGGAGAGTGGATTCAACTGTTAAGAATTGGCAAAAAATGGTTCCCAATTGTCCAGCTTTACATGAACTAATTATGTTGTCGATTTTACAAGATTTTTCCTTAAAGTTTAAAATGCCACTAATTTTTGCAGGACAATGTGTGCATTTACATTCATTTGATATTTTATTCGTGATTAAACGAAATAAAATTAGAATTGTATTAATAAATCTAATTTTCTTTATTTTGATCTTTAAAGTCACACCTTGTACTATATGTGAGTAAATACGGTAGTTTCTATAGAAATACATATATATATATATATACTTACTGGATTGATGCAAAAGTTTCTGGAATTTTCTATAGCTCTGTAATACAGATCCACCAACTGATGGTCTGGCACCAGACAAAATTATCAGAGGGGAACTTGAAATTCTCACAGCCACAGATGACATTGTGTGTAGGGTGCGGTGCACTTACTTAAAATATAACAAGCACAGTGTAAATAATGTTAGTTCATTTTGTTAAAATTTAACATTAGCTATGGAAGTAAGAGAGATGAGAGAGCATCAATGATAGTATCAAACATAAACATCAGTCTATATCAATTTAAAGGTAAAGTAGAACTGTTATAAAAAAATGAACAGTGGTGTTTGAGGGCAGAAGCTGTATGACAACTTTAAATCATAAATATTTGAAGAACTAAAAACAAATATTAAATGTAATTAAAAAGTTTAGTAAAGTTTCTAGCAACCCCTGGTATATTTTCCACACTTGAGAGATGTATAATTAGTGGATTAGAAGTACAGTATGTTGATTGATTGAATTAACGTTGTTATGTATATGTGACCATGGTTAGTCCAGCAAAATAATNAATCTTTATCTTAGTTATCGTTACTTTTGCCCGAGCAACGCCGGGCCCACCTGCTAGTCTTATTATAATCAAGATGGGTTAATAATAAGCGCAGAGCCCAAACGGTTAGGAGTTGAAGTTTGGTACTACTAAGAAGGGGTTTCCGACATTCCCCACCGCAGGGGTGTGGGAGATGGTTAAGTATTACCCTGAACTCCGATTCTACAGTACCGTTTTAATGCAATTTTTTGCGTTTTTGCGGAAAATGAAATATTTTTAAACCCGTCAAAAACGCTGTAATTAGTCTCGGAAGAGGATGAAGCTAATTCTTGCACCCGGCAGAAATGGGTAAGATCAACTATAATCTAATAATCTTAAGCTTCGCTATCGTTACTTTTTGTCCGAGCAACGCCGGGCTCATCTAGTACTATAATATAACACAAACATTAAAACGAAAACCATATAAAGAGTTTGGTTATTTCAGCCTACCATTGTCACGTTTATTGCGATACTCGAATGGTACGAAATGGCACAATTTCATTGGTCAAGTAGACACCAATTGAAAATATATTTAACATTTTTTTTTAAGATACCATATTTTTTCCTAATGTTAACTCTAAGAAATTGTGCAATTCACAGCCGAATGTCAAATGGTGATCTGCCAATCAATCAAATTTCGCGAAAAACGGACCAAATATTCAAACTCAGCACCCTCGAAACCACTTAATACGAAGTTACCAGAAAGCAAAATATATTTTATGTAATTTTCCTATTTGAATTCGACCATACCGCTGGGTACTATAGGAAGAAGGGAGTGTTGCGAAAGGGGGTCGAAGTAATTCGACCAATAGTAGTAGTTGACCTCCCGGGATCTCGATGGTCAACGACTACAAATTAATACTAATCTATATTAAAATTTGAAAAGTGTTCCGTGTTAGACAGGTTGTCATGACCCCGCACGTGATCGAAGTTGCTAACCTTAACGTCCAAAGACTTCATGTAAAACTTGTTTAAATAAAAATAATGTTGTACAAATGCCAGAATAATTTACAGCTACAGAATAATTTACTGTGTTTACAGAAAAGTTATTGGGCTGCAATTTGAAAAACTGTATACTTATAAATTTCTCATCCACCATGTGACTGTCTGTCCTTCCTAAATCTCTAGAAAGGAGTTAGATAGATGAAAATCGAGACTAAATATGGAAAGCTTATGACATTAAGTCCAGATTAACTATATATGAACTTTCGGTTTGGACCGAAAATCACCTTACTTCGATTCAAAAGTTCCCCAACAAATTACGAGATAGAATTCAGAGGTGTCCAACCCGCGGCCCAAGGCAAGTTCCAATGCGGCCCAATAAACATGTAAACAAAACCTACAAATGTTTTAATTTATTATTATTTATTTATTTCAATGGCATAAACTCAAAAAAAGTTTCACAAAGCCGTAAACCTTTATTCATATTTTATTTTTGAGTGGAAAGAAAATATTTTCAAATACTTGGAGATGTGTGAATGCGGAAGGATTACTAAATAAAGCTGGAGTTGTGACTCAAAGGATTATAGACCCAAATTTGGGAAAAGGAGGGAAAGATGAGAAAGGACAAAAGATGTAGTAGTGAGAAACGTTAAATAGATCTTCTGTTAAGCAAATATGGACCCGTAATTTTTCAACCTTTTTCACTTCTTTATCTTTTGTCCTTTGCCTCTTTTTCCCCGCACTTGGGTCTATAATCCTTTGATTCACAACTCCAGCTTTATTTAGTATTTCTTCCAACGTTGCAAGATTTGGCTACATTGCGCCAAATGTGGCTACTTTTTTTTGTTTGACGTAAAAAATATCATTTGGCGCTTTGGCTACTTTTTGGGCTACATATTATTTATAAATATATTAGTTGAATAAAAATGCACTTTAAAATGGTGTTTCGTCGCTTTTTATTAATTAGAGACCCAAATAAAACAAATATTCGTGTTTTTCAAATAAATTTTCGTTTGTCTCTTTTATAATAAATTAATTTATCTATTTCTAAGTAAAAATTGAAAGTGTCTGTAGAAGTAATTTTTTAAAATGTCCTTTTTTCTTGATAAAATTATAATATTTATTATTATTATCTACACATGTTAGTCCTTAAATATACTTGTATATTCGGCCACAAGTATATATTATATATACTTGTGGCCCAAAACTCCTTGACTTCTTCCAATGCGGCCCAGAGAAACAAAAAGGTTGGACACCCCTGCTCTAGAATTTATTTTACTTAAATTTATGATTTATGTATCCGTTAGTCATAAAAATTTGTCTTTCCACTTTTCCCGAGACTACAAATATTCGAGTACAAAGTAACCGGTTTTCGACTTATTTCTACTTAAGAAATAGTTAAATAATTAAGCGATTAGGGAATTGGGGACATAAACAAAACCCTGATGAAAGAACCGGAATTTTACTTAAACAAAAGCTTAACCGAACCAATCTCTAGCCGAGTACAGTGAGGACGGATTTCTTCGTAATATTAGATAATAAAGAGAGAAATTTTTCCAGTTCAATGAGAGTGATCGAAAAGTTATAAATTTTGGAAATTTCCGTGGACCCTAGTTCTTAAACGAATTAGTTAGAAAACAAACGACGGACAATCTATTAAGTTTAACATATTTAGATTTTTACAGCTATGGTGAGAAACATTTAAAATGTACAACAACCCTGTCGCGACCTTTCAGGTACACTAGTGATGTGGCAAAAGAGGCATTTGACATTAGAGAGGTTGCGGCCGACGTTTTAAACGCAAAAACGTGTACGTCGGACGTTCAGTGTCGCCTTCCTGTAAGCCTAGAAGTTTGACAATGGCGTTTGGAACGTCAGTAGAATCATGCTCGACGTTCTTAACGCCATTGCCAAACTTCTAGACTCACAGGAAAGCGGCGCTGAACGTCCGACGTACACGTTTTCGCGTTGAAAACGTCGGACGCAACCTCTCTAACGCCAATTTTTTCCGCACCGTAACACATATGCAACGTCAATATTCGTTGGTGACGTAAAAAGGATTATGTAAATTCCTCCAAAAAATTGAATAAGAAAACGGTGATAGTTTAATAATCCATACGGTATCAAAACGCAATACGGTGAAATCTGTGTAAACCGGAATCGTACGGTGCCGAATACTTTCCGATTTGGCAGGTTTCTGTTTAGAACAGTTTTTTTTTTTTTTTTTTAACACAGAATATCCCTGCATTTCTAAGAAATTTTTCATTTAAGCAGGTTTCCGTTTTATTAATTAAGGTTCCTTTTTGGACAGGTTTTACTATAGTTCGGTGGATGTATGTTTCAGAGTTAAACTGAACGTATTGATATTTTTTCGGATAAACTTTTGTTACTTAAAGCCCTGGTCACTGGCATTTTTATCGTAAAACCTATGGCATTGTAAGTGGCAGTTTTGTTTTATAATTAGCACTTCTTTCGAGTCTATTTAATTTCGACATTTTGACCGTGGGAAATTCGTCGGTGAAAAGATTCTTTTTACAGAAGCCGCAATGACGAAAAACAAAGGATTAATCTGGAAATTCCAAGGACTAATCTGGAAAAAATCTGGAATTTCAAGTTTTTAATAATTTGATAAAAAATTATTAAAAACTTGAAATTCTAGATTTTTTCGT
>NW_019385912.1:120254-139326 GCF_000671375.1 Centruroides sculpturatus | reverse complement strand
AGTAAATGCAATGATTCAACTGACGTCTGATATCAATGCAGATTTTCCGGAAGAAACAGAATTGTCTTCTTCTGTAAGTTCAATTCAAAATAATTGTCAAAGGTTTATTGTTAATCGGTTTAAAACTGAAAAACACAACACGAGAAATGCACAATCTTATGGAAAGTGTTGTTTGTAATGACTGCAAATTCTTTATTAATTAATAAATGATGTTTTTCCGAGTAATAAAAGAACATTTCGACTACTGTAAGATTATTCTATCAGGAATGAGAACTTTTCACTTTTTACAGGATTCCGATGAAGAAGAGGAGGGTGATTTCTGGTTTGTGGAAACTACTAGTTGTAAAAACAGACCTTTGAAGAAAGAGTTTTTATTTTTAGAGAAGCATTCATTGGTCAAAAAGATAATATATGAGGAAAATGAAGACGATGACGTCAGTNTAAATGATGTTTTTTCGAGTAATAAAAGAACATTTCGACTACTGTAAGATTATTCTATCAGGAATGAGAACGTTTCACTTTTTACAGGATTCCGACGACGAAGAGGATGGAAATTTCTGGTTTCTGGAAACAACTCGTTGTGAAAACAGACCTTTGAAGAAAGAGTTTTTATTTCTAGAGAAGCATTCATTGGTCAAAAAAATAATATATGAGGAGAATGAAGACGATGACGTCAGTATTAAATTGGATGAAGGTGAGGTTACAAAAAGATTATAAAGAATTATAAAATAATTTGTTAAAAATTATTAAGAAATCTTTAAATGTTAAACTCATTCTCTTCAAATCTATTTAAATTACAAAACTTAATATTAGTTATCCATTGCAGTCTTTCACGTGTGTTGTATGTCGTAGTTTATTATATTCGAAACAATTAAAAAATATATCATTCATTTCTACAAAGATTTTATTTATTTCATAAAAAACACTTTTAATGATGGTTTTTGTTACTGTTTAACTAACAATTTCAACCACATTATATAAATATTCACCAGTAAACTTGATTAATTAGGAGTAAACCAACAAACAAAGTAACTGCAATAAACTCGACTTTAACCTTGACGAAATGATACATTTTCTTGGCCAATTCTCGTATCAAATTAAATTAAAAATTAATTTATCATTTTTCAAAGTATATGTCCAGAAATTTCCAATCATTTTAATATAATTGAATGGTTGTTTATTGTTCCGGCTGTTATATTATTTGACCTTGGAGGTTTTTGAAATGGTTGTGACACCTCCGTACAGAAAAAGTAAAAAAAAACGAAATGTGTTTATTCACGTCTATTTCGTTTAATATCTCTGGATAGGTAAACATTACAAAACAAAATTTGCACAGTAACTTGTTTAATAAGGGACATCGTGGACATTCAATTTTGATGTATGAAGGTAAACAATAGAAGTGGGTCACCCATCACGTCTCGAGGATAGTCGATGTTCATCAAGAGTTTACACGCTTTTAGCGCTTACAATTTTCTATACAAGTTGTCTCTATTTTCATACTTAAGCTGACGTAAACACGTAGTGTTTACGTCAGCTTAAGTATGAAAATAGCTATACACGTAAATATATGAAAATATGAAAATAGCTTACACGTAAATATGAAAATAGCTTACACGTAAATATGAAAATAGTATACACGTAAATATAAAAATAGTATACACGTAAATATGAAAATAGCTTACANTTTATTTAAATGATAAAACTTAATATTAGTTATCCATTTGCAGTCTTTCACGTCTGTTGTATGTCGTAGTTTATTATATTCGAAACAATTCAAAAATAGATCATTCATTTCTACAAAGATTACATTTATTTCGTCAAAAACACTTTTGATTTCGGTTTTTATTCAACTAACAATTTCAACCACATTATATAAATATTCAGCAGTAGACATGATTAGTTAGGAATAAACCAACGAATAAAATAATTGCAACAAACACATCCTTAATATTGACGAAATAATTCATTGTCTTGGCCACTTCTGGTATCAAATTTAATTGAAAATTAATTTATCATCCTTCAAAGTATATGTCAAGAAATTTCCAATAATTTTAATAGAATTCAATGAATTATATTGTTCCGGCTGTTATATTATTTGACCTTGGAGGTGTTTGGAATGGCTGTGACCCTTCCGAACAGAAAAAGTAAAATAACGAAATATGTGTGTGTGTGTATTCACGTCTATTTCGTTTAATATTTGTGGATAGGTAAAAATTACAAACCGAAATTTGCACGGTAAATTGTTTAATAAATTTGTGGACATCGTGGACATTTAATTTTGATGGCTGAAGGTAAAAGATAGAAATAGGTCACCCATCACGTCTCTCAGCATAGTCGGTGTTTATGAAGATTTTACACGCTTTTAGCACTAACAAATTTGTATACAACTCGTCTCTATTTTCAAACTTAAGCTTTCTCTTTATTCTTTGATTGTGTGACGTAAACGAATAGTGTATAAATGTAAAAGAAACGCTCGTAAAACTCAGACATCGAGGACTAAATTCGAATTTTATTGAAATGTAACACGAAACTTGTATATAATTTATTGTATATAAATTTGTTGGAATTATAATTTCCGACATCCGGTGTAATTAAAATAGTCGTAGTCTATGCCTGTATCCAAATATACTTAAAAAACAGACAATTCGTAAAAGGTACGCAGAGATCTGTATTAATGTCGAGTGTGTTATATTTTTGATCTTTTGATTTATTTACAATGAAAGAAATCTGATTTGACATTTACTTACGTAGTAATTATATTGCATTACCCCGCTGTTTACACAATAATAACACTTTCTAACTTCCTGTACAGTTTATATAGAAATACAGAGATATATTTCTACATAAACTTATTAGTCTGATACATATTTTTATAATGAATGTGTTTGAATAGGTGTAGGTATTACGATATAAAATTACATAAAGGTAAATTCTCAAATTATTTTTATAGGAAAGAATAAAAACGAACAGATGACAGGAAAAAATAAAAAGATTAAAAAATTAAGTAGATTGGATAATAGGAGAAATAATGATAATAGATTCGCATACAAAAGTGAATCGGATGATAATGATGAAGTAAGAAATTATTTTTTAATTTTCTTTGATTTACACTTATGAATTCATTCTCGTTTCTCGCTGAATTTCAATTTGAATATTATTTTCATATTTTAAGACTCGTTTTCTCTCCCGTAATCACAATGATTCTATACATTCGGGTTACTTTACCTTCGTAATATTTAATAATACATTACTTTCGTAATATTATTTTTAAACAAACATTGTAATTTGAACCTGCTGTTGATTTATCTTCATATTTTATTTACGAAACATTTTTATTATTTGCAGGAAACGACCAAATGTTTCCATATTTTTGTGGATTTTTTCCGCAGATTTCCATCTATCATCTGTTCCTGTTTAAAAAGAAAAAAGTAAAATGGCGGAATGTAGATCATCGTTACATTCCGTTTAGCTAAAAAAAAGAAGAAAAAAAAGTTATATTTTTTTAAATATTATTAGAAAAATCTATTGTTCTTACAATTATAACGAAGGCACATTACAAAATTATTTGGTCCAAATATCTGGTGTGCAACTTTCATCGGCAGGCGCCAACGTATAATCTGCTCTATACTTTCGGCCGAATTATTAATGCTTAATAAAAACAGAGCGAAAAATAATTTCTTATGCATTGGAGAAGTCATTAAAATGTTATTGAAGGTTATCAGAGGAAAGAAAGCAAAGGTCATCAGAAGGATATGTCAAGGTGTCCCTTCGTAGAGGCATAATCACCATACTTGTCTCTGCAAGGGAAAAAGCGAAGGTGGTCAGAAGGAATTGGAAAGGTCTCCCTTCGTAGAGGCATAATCACCATACTTGTCTCTGCAAGGGAAAAAGCGAAAGACATAAGAAAGAATTGGCAAGGTGTTCCTTCGTGGAGACATAATCACCGTACTTGTCTCTGCAAGGAAACAAAGCAGAGGTCATCAGAAAGAAATGTCAAGGTGTCCTTTCGTGGAGACATAATCACCGTACTTGTCTCTGCAAGGAAACAAAGCGGAGGTCATCACAATAAATTGTCATGGTGTCCCATTGTGGAGGCATAATCACCATACTTGTCTCTGCAAGGGAAGAAACCAACAAAGTGACAATTGAAATAGTAAAACAGAAATCTGTTAGCCTTTAATAATAGTTCGATTAAGTAACAAAATAATGAATCGTGGCATGAGA
The DNA here is from genome assembly GCF_000671375.1 of Centruroides sculpturatus. Taxonomy (NCBI): domain Eukaryota; kingdom Metazoa; phylum Arthropoda; class Arachnida; order Scorpiones; family Buthidae; genus Centruroides; species Centruroides sculpturatus. The sequence goes on along the minus strand of NW_019385912.1, from coordinate 135,102 downwards.
AATGCTATTTTTCGTAAAGATAAAAGCTTCTTTTTAATGAAATCTTTAAGGCATCGGCAAAATTTTTTTTTGAATGAAAGAAAGAGTTACTTCCATTTGATCTGAAAGAATGGAGTTTTTGTTTAAATTTGAGAAATGGAATTGGAATGCACACCTTTTAACATCTGTTTCTATATTTTTCTCTAAGAAAATGTTTTATTTTCGGTTTGTTATTATTAATTTCAAAATTTATGAGCTTGATTGCAACTAAAAGTCGTTAATCTTTGTGTTGCTTTTTTCACACAATAAATTATTGTGCCTTTGAAGTGTTTACTGTTCAATTTATTATAAAGTATATCCGAAAAATTTTTAAATTTATTCCACGAAACATAAACAAAACATGATAGACACTTTTTTGTATACAAATGTAATAATAATTTTAGTTATTCAGGTGTGTAGAGCATACGAAATATATGACAGTTAAAATTTGTTTAATGATATTGTCATATATTTTTCGTATAATAGTTCACACACGCATTAAACACATACAATATTACGTATACATTTGTATACACTGAAAAATAAGAATTAAATTTGTATAATTAATACAATCAATGTATTTATTAAAGAAAAACCTGTCACTCATCGATCGATAAGGAAGTTTTAAAGCGATTTACCGAAATTTACAAACATTCTGTGGTACCAAGTGTCGTATAGCGTATGGCTACACAGTTACGATATCGCCGTACACGAGCGTGCACGTTTACATTCGATGAGTTGGGTGGCAAAAGTAGTATTTTGTCGTATATTTGGCAGACACGTTAACGTAGACAACATCGTTGACATATCTATAGGAAAAAGCTAGTGATAGATTTTGTAGCGAGTTGGGGAATCTTTCTGAATATGTCTGAGGAAATTCCTTCGTGATAGAATTTCTCTCTGCTTGCGCCAGTTTGTAATGGGCGTTTCTCTGGGATGGTGGCCATTTTGCAACATTAGCTCCCTTTAATGAAAGAAAAATGCACAATTTCTGATGTTAGTTTATAGATTTTTTTTAACTCTTCCTGCCTTATGAGCACTAAGAGGGCATCTTTTAGCAGGCCCATTATGGTTCGGCCAGGCCCATGATGGGCCGACAGGCTGGTAAGGACCGGGATTCGATATATCCGAACGGACCAACCTCCGAAAAATTCCCGGGGTTTTCTCGACCCTCCAGATACGATCCCGGGTCCCGCAAAGCGATGGTTGCTACCTTGACCCCTCTGCCATTTGACCGTCAGTTTACAGAGTTATCTATTTGTGGATGGCTTACAAAGTTTTCTCTAATATTTAGTTTGTTTGTACAATTACGTAAATTTTTTCCATTTATTTATAATCATGAATTCATACTAAAGAAATATCGTTCGTTTCTTTGAATCAAAAGTACGCATTTTTTCGATTACTTTGCAAATAATCAGGAAAATCGTATTGCAATTTCAAGTATAGGCAATCTAGATTAATAACACTCTTATCTAATTTTTAAATTATTTTTCTTATTTTAATTGTATTTTAAATAATATCAGAAACAATCAGAAACAATACTTCTGCCTTTCAAATTTCTGTTATAAAAGACTTTCACTTGTCAGCATTCTTAATTGAGACTAGTGCCGGCCCGAGGCAAGTTTTAGGATGAAACGTTCAAATAAATGATTGCGAATCTGTTAAATGAGGCTACANGAAATTACTTGCGGTCGTTCGTCCATTAACGTTTGACTAAACAAATTCAAGATAAGTCGAATGAATGGATGAACAGGCCACTGTAGCACAGGGCATGCAGACACGTGGTTTACACGTGACTGGAAACCAGTGTTGCCAGATATTTCTAGCTTTTGTAGAGAAATTCAAGTAGCCGACTCAAAAAATTTTTTTATTATAAATAACTATTATTTAGTTTGAAAGTTGACTAATACATTTTTTTATTAAACCAATGTGAACATTGAAACACAAAACATTATATTAAGTAATAGAACATAAATGCCTAAATCCCAAAGTACAAAAAGTAAAGTAGAGAAACAAATTAAAATATTAAATATATGGTATTCTGAAAGATAAATTTAATAAGTAAAGTTGTTTCAACTTTACTTTAATCCTTATTAAATTTTAACAAAGGGGGGAACCGAACTGATAAAGGGTATTGATGATCCCAAAATGCATAGTTTTTTTTTAACTCTCCGCCCTGTGAGCACTAAGATAGCCTTTTTAACGAGCCCATTAAGGGTTCGGCCAGGCCTATAATGCAAATGTCAGGTTGTGAAGGACGGGCCCCGACAACTCCAAAAAATTCCTAGGGGTTTTCGATCTGTTTGCTTATGACCTGGGTCCCCAAAGCGGCAGGCTGTAAAAGTGTATTTAATAAATTTTGCCCTAGTAAATTTTTATCAAAATCAACTATCTTGACTTTCGAAGAATTGACATAACCCAAATAGATTCTGTATTGAACTCACTTCCCTTTCTGCTGAGCCTGCTGATCTTAATCCATTCATCTCTAGACACACTGGCGGCTAATTACAGAACGATTCCGTAGCCGTAGTTCTGATTTCTACCAGGAAATGTCGCCACTTCGTGAGGTCCAGAAGCTCGACAAGAATAATTCTAATTTACGGTTCGTTGTGACGTCACTGAACGCAATCGATGTAACTACACAACAGTCAGAATTAATTTATTACTAACAAAATTTGCTACTTTGCAAATTTGTCTTTCGTCTAATACAGTATTTAATGTTTATACAGTCGATCCGCCTATAACATTGTTGATTATTCCGTTTTATATGAATTTCATGTTGTACGAGTCACTTAGATTATACAAATACGTGTGCCGGGCTGTGAACGGCTCACGTATTTGTAAAATCTAAGTGACTCGTACAACATGAAATTCATATAAAACGGAATAATCAACAATGTTATAGGCGGATCGACTGTATAAACATTAAATACTGTATTAGACGAAAGACAAATTTGCAAAGTAGCAAATTTTGTTAGTAATAAATTAATTCTGACTGTTGTGTAGTTACATCGATTGCGTTCAGTGACGTCACAACGAACCGTAAATTAGAATTATTCTTGTCGAGCTTCTGGACCTCACGAAGTGGCGACATTTCCTGGTAGAAATCAGAACTACGGCTACGGAATCGTTCTGTAATTAGCCGCCAGTGTGTCTAGAGATGAATGGATTAAGATCAGCAGGCTCAGCAGAAAGGGAAGTGAGTTCAATACAGAATCTATTTGGGTTATGTCAATTCTTCGAAAGTCAAGATAGTTGATTTTGATAAAAATTTACTAGGGCAAAATTTATTAAATACACTTTTACAGCCTGCCGCTTTGGGGACCCAGGTCATAAGCAAACAGATCGAAAACCCCTAGGAATTTTTTGGAGTTGTCGGGGCCCGTCCTTCACAACCTGACATTTGCATTATAGGCCTGGCCGAACCCTTAATGGGCTCGTTAAAAAGGCTATCTTAGTGCTCACAGGGCGGAGAGTTAAAAAAAAACTATGCATTTTGGGATCATCAATACCCTTTATCAGTTCGGTTCCCCCCTTTGTTAAAATTTAATAAGGATTAAAGTAAAGTTGAAACAACTTTACTTATTAAATTTATCTTTCAGAATACCATATATTTAATATTTTAATTTGTTTCTCTACTTTACTTTTTGTACTTTGGGATTTAGGCATTTATGTTCTATTACTTAATATAATGTTTTGTGTTTCAATGTTCACATTGGTTTAATAAAAAAATGTATTAGTCAACTTTCAAACTAAATAATAGTTATTTATAATAAAAAAATTTTTTGAGTCGGCTACTTGAATTTCTCTACAAAAGCTAGAAATATCTGGCAACACTGGTTTCCAGTCACGTGTAAACCACGTGTCTGCATGCCCTGTGCTACAGTGGCCTGTTCATCCATTCATTCGACTTATCTTGAATTTGTTTAGTCAAACGTTAATGGACGAACGACCGCAAGTAAATTCTGATTCAGAAGGCAAGTTTTGGAAGTAAATTATTATTATTTTAGTTACGGGAAAGATTAAATTTGAAATTCGCCGTGAAAATAAATATTTTACCGGAAAATACAGTATAATAAATACGCAAGTCTCTCCAAAAAAGGTTTCGTCGTGGTTTAAATAATTTAAAAGGATTGAAATCAACTTAAAATTGAAATTCAATTAAGTGGATTTTCGCTATAAGCAACTTGAGGGACCCCCGCAGGTTTGACGATTATCAATAAGTAGGTCAAGTACGAAGTGAATTGTGTTACTTGTACTGTTTACTTATTTCATACAAATAAAATGGTTTAGTTCTTCATCGAATTTAATTTACGCCTCTGTTTCTCTAATTTCCTATCCTACTGAGTAGGATGACTGTGACAGTTTGTGGTTCATGTTGAGATTAGAACACCTGCAAATTGTTGTTTACCTCAGACTTCTCCCTTAGTTGCAGCTGTTTACGATTTGAAACACAATAGCGAAGAGGAAGAGAAACAAAGGTGGGTTCTTTTATTATTTTAGGATGTTTGTCTGTAAATAATAAGCAAACAAAATTACCAAAATCCAAATTAAGATAATATTCTTGTGTGTTCTTAATCGCTTTAGAACAATACTCGCCATTAGTATAGAGAAAAATGCCTTTCTTAAGGCACTACAGGAAGTTAAGAGTAAAAATATATCCAGCTTTTTACTTAATACATATAAATTCTAACGTTTTGAGATAAAATGTCACTGGATAAGTTCTTATCAACAATAACAATGATTCGGAGAAATAATCTTTGTTTTGTTTATTATCTGCTTTAGAAAATGACAAATGCAATTCTCCTGGAAGAGAACAATTGTCTTTTTCCAACGTCGACCCCCGAAAATGGCAACTTTGATTCCTGTATGTATAGTCTGTCAGAGACGACTCACGATCCAAATTTATAATTACACATGCTCAATAATAATAATAATCATNTAAAAGGATAATTGAAGATGCCGTTTAGATAGTCTACGTTCGTGTTATTAATGAATTTCAGTGTATCGGAGTATTAATTAAAATTGAAAACAACATACTTTGAACATGTATGCCGGAGATTTTATGGAAGAAGAGAAAATTCCGATAGAGATGAAATTGTCATACATCTGAAAAGTAATAAATAAGACAGTTAATATTTTTAACTAATAAAACTATTTTTAAAGCGAAGCCAATTATATAGGTAATACTTACAATCGAAGTAAAAGTTGATAATGCCCACGACAAACATAATGTTCCAGCCAATAATATTACAGCACCGAATGAGATACCTGCACGAATATCGTTATCAAGCTGTACGAAAAGGGCAATATACGTATAAAAACTAGTTAAGTGCGTAAAAAATACATAAACAAGAGGAGTGAGCATTTTCCATTTTTCATTCATTTCGTTAAAAATTTCGTAAATTTGTATGAGTTTTGTCATTATGTCCTGAATAGTATATTTCTTTGCAAAATATGAAAATTGTAACTGTTGTGAGATATTTATCAAACGTTTACTTGTAATAAGGATAAAATAGCATAACAATAGAAGTACACAAAATATATGAGAAAATACATAAATACTCGAAATCTGCATAATAACAATACACACTAAAGTTATTCGGTTGTCATATTCTTTGTGATTATTAAAGACAGAATAACTATGGACAATATACTGTACGAAATTGGCAATAAGTGAATAGCTACAACACAAGAAATAAAGAAAAACATAAGGTTGTGTTTTATCGATAAATTGTTCTTCTTCTTGGAATCTTTTCATTAAATGATGAATATTAAGCTTTTTTCTTTTCAGAATGCTAAATTGTGAAGCTGTATACAATGAAAGATGCAAACAAATAATTTTGATATAGAACGAATGTTTTCCATATACTAGAAACAACTGATGACAAATGTATTCAGGAATGATTAACATTCCTGTACAAATTAAAGGTCCTACCCACAAGTAAACTTCGAGTACATTGGTATATAATTTGAAAAATTTCTCACTTCGGGCATTTCTTTTCTTTCTGCAATTGCATGTTTGAAAAATTTCTAAACCGAAAACTTCCAAAACAGAAAGAATTGGATGAAATTTTCTAGCAACACAAGTATCCGACAATGGCTGCATGATTGCTTATGTGCAAGTGGTTCTTTGATACGCAATTATTAGATTGATATAACAGTTATAGATTATTGAATTATCTATTATAGTTGAGGGTTATAGATTATGAGATACGAGTAGTGTGAGACTTGTCTTACACTAATCGAAGTCAAAAATCGAGTAGCAATTCGGAATACAGAATAAAACTGATTAACATTAACAGCAGTATTTTAGCAACAGCTCCACGAATGAGAGTAAAAGTAATTCTCAATTGGTCAATGTAAAACATTTGTAGGAGGAGAATTATGTTGATTTGAAGAACTATGACGTAAACAAGTTCTTGGCAAGAGAAGGTAGTATGTAAGAGAGTAACCATGACCATATCGTACGATATTTAATCAATAAGTATTGATATTGACGTCATTCAATAAGATAAAGCAATGATATTGTGATATTAACTAGTCGTGTTTTATTAAATGTTTGATTAATTAATCAATTATGTTCAATGTAAACCTTAAACTATTTTAAAATTATATTCAGATATTAAAACTTAGCGTTGTACATCACTGCAGGTCTTACCACTGTTTTGTATATATTTTATATTTACAGCTTATTTTTTTTCACACAGCATCCCGCTTATCTTTCTCCAATTTATCCATCCATTCTGAACTTTATGGTCCACCAGTGTCCAAGCGGTATTCATACCATGAAGACCGCTTGGACACTGGGAATTCGGTCGTAGGTTCGCGCCTCGCTCGGACTGGCTGAACACGTGGAATTTTCCAGGTTTTCTCCACGTCTGTAACGCTTTAATCCGGGCCAGTTTCTCTTAAAAAGGCCTCGCAGAAGGTATCCCTTTAAGCAGATCGCCCAAGTATTGCGTTGTCGTAACTTAAACAAACAAACTGAACTTTATGCTACAATTATGCTCTCATCTTCCTACATATATCTATGTTACTTACATTTGGAAGCTGTTATTAACTTTTCATTTTGTAGTTGTATATAAGGGTTGAGCCGTGGTGCAGTCCAACTCGGATAGTGAATTCCTTTGTCATATCTACACTACCCTCCTTTTTTTTCAATCATTGCTCCCTTATACATTTTCTTTTCAAGTCTTATATAATTTTACGGTCTTTTTTTTTACTCTCCTACATTTCCGTATCTGCTGTCGTACTCTTTCTCTACGTCTATGAATATGCAGTTCTACCTGCATCTCTCTGTACCTTTTTATCAAATGCTTTAAAGGAAAGGTCGAATTTGTTAACAACAGATGGATCTTTGCTCTTAAGCAGTTGATGCCATAATTCTCTTTTAGATATGCATTGAGTGCGACATCAACTTAATTTTTCTGTAATTTCCACAATCTATCACGTTCCTTTTCTTTTATAAATTAACACAAATTTGTTTTTTCTACATTTATCTGGTATCCTGTTTTGTTGCCACAGCTTATTCACAAGCTCCCGTACAATATCAACACTCTTTGTCAAAATATCTATATACGGTCGACCCCCCTATAACACTGTTGATTATTCCGTTTTATATGAATTCCATGTTGTACGAGTCACTTAGATTTTATAAATACGTGAGCCGTTTACAGCCCGGCAAGCGTATTTGTAAAATCTAAGTGACTCGTACAACATGGAATTCATATAAAACGGAATAACCAACATCGTCATAGGGGGTTGACTTTATCTGGGATTTCAGTAGCTGATGTAGCTTCCTAATTATTTATATTTCTAAGTGTCCTTTCCACTTCTTAATTATTTATATTTGCTGCCACACTTACATTTACTTTTCAACCCCCGACAATTGGATTTTCCTCATTTATTAGCTTACTGAGGTAATTCTTTCAATTTTCCTTTGTCTTTATGTGTCTTTTAATACTTTACCATTGTCACCTTTTTATCTGTCTAATTGATATGAAAATTAACATTTAAAATAATATTATTTACTGAAGAATTTTATTGTGTATTATATTGATTCATCAAAAATATTCACCATATTCGTATTTATAAGGTACACGTGTCTCTAGAAATAACAAAAGCATCGATTGTTTACGTAAATCTTCAAGTATTCTTTAAATTCCTTGAAAGACAGGAATGTTCTGCTTGTAAACTAAGTTATTTGTTAATGTAATGACTGGAATATCATTTGTAAACTGAGCTTCATTGCAAACGTTTAAGTATTTATGCAGGAATTTAAAAATTTTTAAAGTTAAAAACTATGAATTTATTAACGACTGAACTAATTATTCAATTAAAATAGTATTTTGAATAAAACAGCAAAATTTATTTATTTATTTTTATTTATTTAAATACACTTTGTTCTGTTGTTCTTTTTCAAATTGTTTAAAAATACATTAGACCCCTTCTATAACACTGCATATAATTCTGTGTTATATGAATTACATGTTGTACGAGTCACTTAGATTATACAAATACGTGTGCCGGGCTGTGAACGGCTCACGTATTTGTAAAATCTAAGTGACTCGTACAACATGAAATTCATATAAAACGGAATAATCAACAATGTTATAGGCGGATCGACTGTATAAACATTAAATACTGTATTAGACGAAAGACAAATTTGCAAAGTAGCAAATTTTGTTAGTAATAAATTAATTCTGACTGTTGTGTAGTTACATCGATTGCGTTCAGTGACGTCACAACGAACCGTAAATTAGAATTATTCTTGTCGAGCTTCTGGACCTCACGAAGTGGCGACATTTCCTGGTAGAAATCAGAACTACGGCTACGGAATCGTTCTGTAATTAGCCGCCAGTGTGTCTAGAGATGAATGGATTAAGATCAGCAGGCTCAGCAGAAAGGGAAGTGAGTTCAATACAGAATCTATTTGGGTTATGTCAATTCTTCGAAAGTCAAGATAGTTGATTTTGATAAAAATTTACTAGGGCAAAATTTATTAAATACACTTTTACAGCCTGCCGCTTTGGGGACCCAGGTCATAAGCAAACAGATCGAAAACCCCTAGGAATTTTTTGGAGTTGTCGGGGCCCGTCCTTCACAACCTGACATTTGCATTATAGGCCTGGCCGAACCCTTAATGGGCTCGTTAAAAAGGCTATCTTAGTGCTCACAGGGCGGAGAGTTAAAAAAAAACTATGCATTTTGGGATCATCAATACCCTTTATCAGTTCGGTTCCCCCCTTTGTTAAAATTTAATAAGGATTAAAGTAAAGTTAAAACAACTTTACTTATTAAATTTATCTTTCAGAATACCATATATTTAATATTTTAATTTGTTTCTCTACTTTACTTTTTGTACTTTGGGATTTAGGCATTTATGTTCTATTACTTAATATAATGTTTTGTGTTTCAATGTTCACATTGGTTTAATAAAAAAATGTATTAGTCAACTTTCAAACTAAATAATAGTTATTTATAATAAAAAATTTTTTGAGTCGGCTACTTGAATTTCTCTACAAAAGCTAGAAATATCTGGCAACACTGGTTTCCAGTCACGTGTAAACCACGTGTCTGCATGCCCTGTGCTACAGTGGCCTGTTCATCCATTCATTCGACTTATCTTGAATTTGTTTAGTCAAACGTTAATGGACGAACGACCGCAAGTAAATTCTGATTCAGAAGACAAGTTTTGGAAGTAAATTATTATTATTTTAGTTACGGGAAAGATTAAATTTGAAATTCGCCGTAAAACTAAATATTTTACCGGAAAATACAGTATAATAAATACGCAAGTCTCTCCAAAAAAAGTTTCGTCGTGGTTTAAATAATTTAAAAGGATTGAAATAAACTTAAAATTGAAATTCAATTAAGTGCATTTTCGCTATAAGCAACTTGAGGGACCCCCGCAGGTTTGACGATTATCAATAAGTAGGTCAAGTACGAAGTGAATTGTGTTACTTGTACTGTTTACTTATTTCATACAAATAAAATGGTTTAGTTCTTCATCGAATTTAATTTACGCCTCTGTTTCTTTAATTTCCTATCCTACTGAGTAGGATGACTGTGACAGTTTGTGGTTCATGTTGAGATTAGAACACCTGCAAATTGTTGTTTACCTCAGACTTCTCCCTTAGTTGCAGCTGTTTACGATTTGAAACACAATAGCGAAGAGGAAGAGAAACAAAGGTGGGTTCTTTTCTTATTTTAGGATGTTTGTCTGTAAATAATAAGCAAACAAAATTACCAAAATCCAAATTAAGATAATATTCTTGTGTGTTCTTAATCGCTTTAGAACAATACTCGCCATTAGTATAGAGAAAAATGCCTTTCTTAAGGCACTACAGGAAGTTAAGAGTAAAAATATATCCAGCTTTTTACTTAATACATATAAATTCTAACGTTTTGAGATAAAATGTCACTGGATAAGTTCTTATCAACGATAACAATGATTCGGAGAAATAATCTTTGTTTTGTTTATTATCTGCTTTAGAAAATGACAAATGCAATTCTCCTGGAAGAGAACAATTGTCTTTTTCCAACGTCGACCCCCGAAAATGGCAACTTTGATTCCTGTATGTATAGTCTGTCAGAGACGACTCACGATCAAAATTTATAATTACACATGCTCAATAATAATAATAATAATGTTTTTAAGCCGGCTTTCAGAAGAGATCATTAATCCGTGGTCAGGATAAATAGAAATGTCAGTTTTATTCCTGCGACTTTTTCCTAGGCAAAATTGTAATTTTTACGGTCACCGATATGAATTTCGTTATGCATTGTTCCGTGAAGTGAAGCTGTATCTTACCAAACTAAGATATTAATTACAATATTCATCCACGGTTAGATTGTTTATTCTTAATTTCTTTTGTCTTTTTTAGGTGTAGTATAAAGATGTATTGTTTAGTAACTAAATAGTTTTATTGTTGGCATATGTAGCGCTCCATGGCTCAGATTGTTCCATTTTAGTATTCATTATGTAATTCTTATGAATAAAAATTTACAAATTGTGAAAAGCGCACGTCAATATATATGATGTAAGTGGTATGTATCGTCTCGAGTTTTTCTCGTAGCTACTTTGAATGCTGTTGGAACCCTTCTTTTAAATATTGTCTCTACAGACGTCGCCATCTTTTTCTTTATTTCACCCTCGTTTGCAAATGCAGCTCAGTGACCGCTATTAAGGTACGCACCGTAAGGGGCTTTGCTCTCTCACGTGACGCCTGCAAGGTATAGGGCAGAAAAAACGAATTCTTCAGCAAGAAGAAAAGTTGTCCGGAAACGCGCCGGGGGTGGGCTGTAGTCACGTGACCGACTGACGTCTAAGCCAGGTCATGTGACTTGCTACGGGTGTGAGAAAACATTAGTGTATTCCATTACTCATTTAACGCAAACAAATAACCGTTTATTTACATAGGATTATACATATATTTACAACTATAGGAGGTTAGTTAGGAATTTCAGCTGGTTCCTAAAGGCGGCTATACACGATGGGTTAATCCTCAAAGGAGTAACCATGCATGCCTGATTTTGAGTAATTCCTGGAAGTGTGTGGGGGAAAATTTAACAGTTTCAGCGAACTGTACCGACTACCTAAGTAGAATCGTCCATATACTCGTTAGGTTAATTCTCAAAGGATTAACCATGCATGCCTGACCTTTATAATTCCTGGTATTGTGTGGAGGGAAGTTTAACAGTTTTGGCGAACTGTACCGACTACCGGAGTAGAATTGAAAAACCATTTGATTTTCCTGGCACAGTGTCAGACTGCGCAGGCCGTCCTAAACGTGTGTGACAACAATGTCTCGTGAATGTTTGAAAGAATTATTTTCTATAACCTTATTAACTTTTATTATTTATAACCTAATAAATTAATTTTTCAGGTTATAAATTATTTTCGGATCAAAAATTTCTTGAGTAAATTAAAATTATAAATAATTTTAATATTTAGAAAACTTCTCAATTCATTTCTTCCGTTTTCATAAAACATCTTGATACTCTATATCATTTTCTTTTACATTTTAAAAAATTTATTGTTTTAATATCCAAGTAAATTAAAACATGACAACTTAAAATAAGACAAAGTTTAATAAATTCTTTTTAATTATTAAATTATAAAATTAATTTGCGATAATAATGTTTACAATTTGTACTAATATCGGATGTGGTTGAGAATTATTAATATATATTCGTCTATAAAATTTAATCCATGAATTTTTTTGGTAGTAAAATCGACTTGCCATTGTCTTTCGCTGATAATTGATGCTTTTTAACATAATCTATAGCCCAAGATTTCTCTTGAAAAATTAATTTTGTGATCTGAAATAATTCCATTAAAAAATTATTCATATGAAAAATTAATTTTGTGATCAGTGCTACCCAAACCACTACTACTACTATTTACATTATAGACTTCTATGCTTACTTTTTTCCCGCGAGTTTTAATAGAATTTGTTGCCAATAAACATCAGTGGCGTAATAATAAACACAATTGCGTAGCGAACATAACTGGCACCCGGGCCGCGACACTATATTGGCGTCCCCTCTCCCTCCAGAAACAAATTTTGTTTTTCTTGGAAACCATTTGGCTCCCCTCTGCAAGTGGCACCCGGGGCAAGCTGCCCCACCCTCTGCTGAGAGGTTTTCTTCGTTTGTGGGCGATAGGAAATTCTGAAGTTTCTCAAGGTCAGGCAGTCTCAAAGGATTAACTTAACGTGTATGCCTTTATACAAATTTTTAATTTCTTCCCTAAAGAAATAAGTAATACATTTAAAAATTTTTATGTATTAATTAAACTGTATAATTACCGAAACTAACTGACAATAAATATCGAAGTAGGCTATAACATAACGCTGGATGATAAATTTAAACTAGAATGTTCACATTAAACACTTCCGATATGACCACTGTTATTGGTACTGTACATCTAAGAAATTATGTGTACTTATCTTAAAAATATAGCAAAGCAAAACAATAACTTATAAGGTCTGTATAGACCCGAAGATTACATTCGGAATAGTTATTTGGGAATGCGCTCCTAATTACAAGATACAAACAGTATAAATAAATATTTTTTAATAATTTACGCTATTATTTATTATGATTCTGTGTCTGCCTATTATCTACAAGGGTATCAACAGATCGAGTTGCGTTAAGCAACTTTCTTTAGCCGTATAGACTACTATTACAATTATTACTTCTTTCCATCTTCTGATTTTTCTCCTTTGTGTTAAGAGGAAACGTCTGCAGTTACAGTATTTTGAAACATTTTAATGATTGAACCTTGATAATTCTATATCGAGAAAATAAAACACTGAAGTTAATTTATAAATAACATATTACTTCTTTTTGATAATTTTTGTGGATAATCTTTTCATCAGTTCAGATTTGAAAAAATTAAAATCTTCGTATCAATTCAAAAATGTCGATTATAACTAATATCAACACAAAGAAAGTTATCTGCTTTATTTCAGATAATCTGAAAGCAGTTTTTCTCAACCAAGCCCGTTATTAATTAAATAATACAAGACTGGACATCTTACATACAGTAATTTATACTGTATAATACTGTCATATAACTTTAAATTTTAAAATCAAACAGATTAGTTATATAAAACATATATGTTTGTAAATTTAGATATTAAATTTAAGCATTTAATCTGAATTTTAAAGTAACTCAATTATTATTTATTATTTCATTTCTTCAGTTTTTACGGAGTTAAAATAGAAAAATAAATTGTTGTTGTCAAATATTAACTTGGAATTTGGATATACTGTAGAACGTCACGATGTTACGGAAGCGTAACTATCAAACGTTGTCAAACTGTAGACCGCGAACTGTTCGACATGACAAGAGTTAATCACGTGTTAATAAGTCGTTTGCTCTATCACGTGATTAGTGCAAAGAAAACAGATTCTTCCGCCAGAAGAAAAGCTACACGGAAAACGCGTCAGAGACCTAGTCACGTGAAAGAGTGACGTCGAAATAGGGTCACGTGACGGTTTGTGTGGATCCGCCGTCCAGTGTACACCACCACGACGAGGCAAGCTTAAGCAATGGCGTCTCGAACGAAGAACAACCGTTAAGTAGTCCTATGATTTTTCGTTTATAGCACTGTGTATACGGGTCGCCCGGAAAAATGTTATGCGTTTTCTGGATGTATATTAAATATACATACTTTTAATATAATATAATTTAAAAAATACATATTCCCTTAATCTGCACAATTACCATAATTGACTGTTAACTATAAACGACGTTACATCGAGGTAATTAAAAGTTTTATATATAATTTTTACTTTATTTAACATGCAAGTAGTTTGAAAAATTCGGTGACAAAAGTATTTTCAGGTGACGTCGGTAGATGGCGCGACGGTTCACTTTGAATCACGTGTAGTATAGTATTGTACGTCCCCATTGTTGAAAGCGGTCACCTTTAAATCTGACTCCGAACGAAGATGCAGCTCGATCGTCAACTGCCGAAATATATTGATGTAGAAGGAGTAGAAGGTGTAGAAGGTGAGTTTTGAATAAAAATTATTGTTAAAATAGAATAAATAAATAAATAGAAAGTGAGTAGAACGAGGAAATTGTGGCATGTCACGTGTTAAAGTATCTTCCAGTTACATTACGTTTGATAAACTTTTCGGAAGTTTTTACACTTAAATGAGAGATTTATGTTGTATAATATAGGCAAAAATGATTGTAAAATTATAATTTTTTTACTTGGAAACAGATTTTATTGTCATTAAATGTGTGAATAATTTATAAAATTTTCTTTAATAATTCAAAATGTCAATTGTAATTATGTTATACAGTAGA
>NW_019385912.1:87776-118219 GCF_000671375.1 Centruroides sculpturatus | reverse complement strand
GCTGTTCCGCGATGAAAACCAGCTTTAAGCAACGGCGTAGTCGAACGGTGTAAGTAATCCTACAATTTTTTGTTTATAGCATAGTTTATACAGATTATTCCCAAAAAATTATACGTATTTTGGAAATGTTGAGTGGAATTAGTCTAGAATCGGTTAATTTTATAGAAGAAAACCTTTCGAACAGCCTTAGTCCGTAAAGTTCCCACCTATCGGGCTGCGATTGGCTCACTCCTACAACGTAATTTTCGGTTAGCGTGGAACGTATCTAAGCGTTATAGGGGGGTCTACTGTATATATTTTAAAGATTACTTATGTTGCCTGAGGGGGGTTCCCGCCCCCTCAGGCAACACAAGATTCTTACCATTTTACCGAATATTGAAATCTTAAATATGTTCTAATTACGAATAATAAAAGTTTTTATAAATGTAAAAAGGGTATTTTTAAGGTCAAAATGGCGGATTTCACTAGTCTACACGTGTTAGACGACCACCACGTGAATTATAAAAGTTTGTATTCGATATCGGGCACTTGTGCTACTTGAGAGGTTTTCTTCCATAAAATTAATCAAATCTAGACTAATTTCACTCGAATATTTCCAAAATACGTATAATTTCTTGGAAATGATCGATATAAAATATGCTATGAACAAAAAATTGTCGGAATACTTATCGAGTGTACCCGTTCGAAGACGCCATTGTTTAAGCTTGTTTTCGTCGTGGAGCGTCACATCGGACGGCGGACGCGTACGAAGCGTGTCACGTGACATTTGTTGTCGGTGCTATTCGGTCACGTGACTACTCATCTCTGACGTGTTCCTAATAACTTATTCTTTTTGCGAAGAATTTGCTAAACTTTAGAGACCACGTGATAGATCATAATTAGGGATTGCAATCCAGCAGTGTTTTTAATCCAGCTGGATTTTTGCTGGACCAACATCATTCCAGCTGGATCCAGCGCGGATCCAGCTGGAATGATGCGCGGATGTTTTTTGGTGCGATAAAGGGTAATAGTTTATCCTTACTTCATGGGCCCTTTATTTCTAATTTTGCTCTCTTTAGACACCTCTCTAGTAGACGTGTCCTAAACACCTAGAATTATTTGGGGGAGACGCGTATATTAAGAGCTATAAGCGAAAACGCATCGGATTACTTACCGACTTTGCACGGTGGAGGCCGCCATTGCTTAACCTTGTTCACATCGCGGAGTAGCACGTTGGACGGCGGACGCTTACAATTCGTGTCACGTGACCTCGGTTAAACGTCATCCAGTCACGTGAGTGGTGACGACGGAGCCATGTGGTCACGTGACTACAACTCTGACGCATTTCCGGACAACTATACCTTGAGTCACGTGATAGAGTACAGTGCGTTCGTTAATAGCGATCGTTCGTAGACATAGCGAACAACGGACAGAGGAAAAAAAGATGGCGACGTCCGTAATATCGACAGTATCGTGATGGCGGGATCTATAATTTTAAAATATGCGTTTTTAGAGACAAAATATTAAAAAAGCCTTCCAATAGTATTTTAGTAGTTACGAAAAAAAACTCGAGACGACACTTACCAATTACACCGGGTATATATATATATATGTATATATGTATATATTTGTGTATGTGTATATATATATATATATATATAATATATTGACGTGCGCTTTCACAACTTGTAATTTTTCATTCATAAATCCACATAATGGACAAGAAAACGGAACTATCTGAGCCCACGTTGTCTCCTACCTTAAACTTCTATTACAAATACACGTCGTTGCGTCCGACAGCGCGCTTCTCGCCAGAATGTAGAAACGAGTTCGAAATTAGCAGAATTAGCCTTTATTGCTAACACGTGACTACTTCTTGGGTGGCAACCCGAACTTTGTCGAGTTACGCTTACGTAACACCGTAACAGTCTATAACGAAATTCACGAGTTAAGATTGACAACGACGATTTAGTTTTCGAGATTAACTTCTTAAAAAGAGAACAGAATCAAATTACATTAAAATTCAGAATTTAATCTGAATTTTATAAATTTATGTTTATATAATATGTTATTAATATATGTATAATTAATATATTAATGTTAAGTAATATGTTTATAAATTTAGATAATAAACTTATAAACATATATGTTTTATATAGCCTAACTAATCCTTTAAGTTTAAAAATGTAAAGTTATGTAACTATAATTTATATGTAAGATATGGGATCGATTGGCTACTACATAAAGACTTTAAAACAATAGATGCAACACCAGTTAGAGCAGTGTTCATTCACCCAGTTTTTGTTTTTTTTAATTTAATTTCACATAGATAAGACGGATCATCTCTGGTCCGCAGACCACAGTTCGATCGGTCTCAGGCATAGGGCGTTATTAAGTCAGACAGCGAGCGACTTTGTTTTAAATTTCTTTTATGAATCGCACAAATTTTATTTCTTATCAGACTTTTCAATTAAACGCGAAAATACCTGTAGCTTTTAACACCAAATGGTTTACAAAAATGAATGAAATCGGAAGTAACGTAGTCGACAGAAAATTGCCAACCGAGATGTATTTAAAGAACGGATAACATAACCTTTCTAGATATTTGGCTGGATTCTTAATGCTTAAATGTAACGAAAACGTTCGCTTAGTAAAAGTTTGATATCTAAAAGGTTTGGTTATTCATATTTTAGAAACGCGAGCTTAAAAACAAATCGTTAAACTTGGAAGTTTCTTCCAAGTTTAACGATTCGAATAAACTCGGAATGAAAAACTGATTGTCGCTTAACACGTTCAAAGTCCTAAAAAACAGTAAAATCTAAAATGCCTCTTTTGTCGCATCACTAGTATATCTCAAAGGACGTGACAAGGTTATAAAATTTTAAACGTTTCTCGTCATAGCTGTAGGAATGTAAATATAGTTCACTTAATAGATTGTCTGTCATTTGATTTTGAAAGACCACGGAAATTTTCCAAAATTTACAACCTTTCAGTTACTTTTGTTGAATTGGAAAAATTTCTGTTTTCATTACATATAATATTCAGGGCCGTGCCGTGCTATGATGCAGAGATGCGGCCGCATCAGGCGGCACTGTGAGGGGGCGGCATAAAAAACATTTAAGGGGTAGAATTTCAAAGACTTGCACCATACTTAGAAAATCTACCGCACGGCTCTGGTAAGATACACCAAATAATAAGAATTATAGCCTATATAAGACTAATAATTTATATAAGGGGCGGCATTTCGAAGACTTGCATCAAACTTAAAAAATCTACTGCACGGCCCTGATAATATTATCAAGAAATCAGTCTCCATTGTTCTCAGTTAGAGAATGGTTAAGTTTTTGTTTATGTAAAATTCCTACCCTTGCATCAAGGTTTTATTTTCCTAATTTCTTAATCATTTAACTACTACTTAAGTAGAAGTAAGTTGAAACCGTTTACAGGGTGAGTCAAAATTATGTGAACACTATTTGAGAGAGAGCATTTACTCAAAGTTTGCGTTATACAGTCTCAACCTGACCACCAGCACGATTAATGCACTCAAACAAACTGGTTTGAGTGCATTAATCGTGCTGGCACTAAATTGTACCGTTCAACGGTACAATTTAGTGCCAGAACACCTTTTATTCTGTCCTTGAGGTCTTCGAGGTCTCTCGACAAAATTAAGATGTTTCATTGATAATGTTTAATTAAAAATTAAGATTGTTCACATAATTTTGACTCATCCTGTACTTTGTTCTTGAAAATTTGTAGCCTTGGGAAAGAAGTGGAAAGACAAATTTTTATGACATCGGATGCATAAATCGTAAATTATCCTAAGAAATCTTGTCAGATTAAAACTTTTGCTGATAAAGAATAAACAACAGATATTGTTTTAATTATGTGCTTATTTATTTGTATTTAGTGTAAACCACATGCTAGTCAGGTTTGAATCGTTACAAAACTTTTAGAGGCTATCCATAAATGACGTCCACACTGGGAGGAAGGTAGGGGTTGAACTTCAATGGACGTCTGTTTTATTTCATTAAATTTTATACAGTTTATGCATTTTATTATTTATAAAGTGATAAAGGTTTTGAGGAAGGTTGAGTTTTGTTAGACGTCCGAAGAGGAGAGGGGGGTTGACTTGGACACACTGGGACAAGCGGAGAAGGGAGAGTAAAAATTTCAAGAAAAACGTGCCCTCTGGGTTAGAATTAATATTAAAGGTCTACCGTATTTCTGTATATAATATGTAAAACAATGTATCTGGTTTGAAGTATTTTTATTTACTCCAAATGATTTCATACGTTTTAATTGAAACTTTTGTATGTAATTTTCCTTTTAGCTCTTGTGAAAAGTCGTTTCTTTTTCATGTGTAAAGATAAATTCCCTTTCTTNATAGGAATCATAACTATAGGAAACGGTTTTATAGGGGGATCTACTGTATTTATTAAAACACACTCCAATAGTTTCCCATCTACTCAGATTCTTAATGTTTAAAATTAACAAAAACGTTTGCTTAGTAAAAATTTTGTGCTGCATATCTACAAACGTTTTAATATATTTTTTAGAAATGCATTCTTTATCTTAAAAATTCTAACAAAATGCATAGTTGCAAAACAAAATTTTTGTTTATAGACTTAAGAGGAATCGGCGAGAATTCCGATCCAAAATGCATTTGGTGTAATGGTGTAATACTTCCTGGATCCCGGTGTGATAATCTTCGCTATGACCCCCTCCGGAAAAACCGAACTGTCCAAGCAAAAGACAAAATTGCTTTGTCTCCGCCAAACGTTAGGCTTACATGACAATTGTGGTAATGTTGACATATATTAGAAAGATCGCTAAAATATATAAAAAAATGCTAAATTTCTTTTCTGCTACTACCCCAATCTAACGTTTAAATTACGTATTAGTTTATTAATTTGGTTTCCATTTTGCCCAAAAGCGGCTGCCGAAATTATACTTGCTATTCTAGAAATTAGCTCTCTTTTTACAGTAACTTTGTACAAAAGTTTTAAGGCTTCGATATCCGCTGAAATAAATTTTAATAGTTAATTGTTTTTAGGACTTATTTGAACGTGTTTAGCGACGATCACTCTTTTATTCCGAGTTTATATCACGACTGAAACAGTCAGCGAAATGTAATTAGAATTTTTAAAATAAAGAATGCATTTCTAAAAAATGTATAATAAAACGTTTGTAGATCTGCAGCACAAAATTTTTACTAAACAAACGTTTTTGTTAAATAATAATAAACAAAACACCTTTATCGTTGTCGAGAAAGCTTAATTAAAACAAACGTTTTTTTCGACCTATTCCATAGGCCACCGTCAGGTTTAAAACGGACAATTGGAAGATTCCGTTCTACAAGATCGAATACAAACATTCAAATTTCAAAAAATTGACAACGGATTAAAAAAAATACTAGAAATATATAAAAATATATATAATAAATATATAATAAAATAAAATAAACTCATAAATATCAACCAATACAATAAAATTATCGTGTAAATTATGACTTTACTGCAGATTTTTTAATAATATACTTCCAGGCCAATAGAAAACCTTCCGCGCTTCTCGCATTAATACAAGTCTGTTCTAATTTGCTCTTATAAATCTCTATTTTTTCAGCGGTCTTCGCTAAAGATGGAGATCTCACTGGCTTGATAATGTCCGCATCATCCCATTTAACTACCGAACTTTGTGCCTGAGCCATCTGGGACAGTACCGTCGCGTTCAAAGTATAACATCAAAAAAAAGTTCGAATGGATGATGCGGACATTATCAAGCCAGTTAAATTTTTTTTACCATTGTTTTATTGTGAAAGCGCCAGATCATAAAATAAAAGGTCGGCGTATTGATCATTTTGAACTTTGTGTTAGTTTTTTAATAATCTATATATAATGTTTTAAGAAGATTTTTTTTAAATCTTCAAACTAATTTACTGTTACTTCTGAGTTGGTCTGTAAAAAGGATAAAAAGAAATAGACTCAAAAAATTATATATTTTTATGTATATATAGCATAAAGACTGTATGATATAGTTTCAAATATAAAAAATGTTTTTTCGTTTCTTAATGCTGTGTTACATTCTTTTCTCAAACATTTAAACGTTAATAATAATAATATTAAAAGTTTAATATTATTGTTAACGTTTTAATATTAAAAGTTTAATAACAATTTTCTATAAAATTTCTTTTTTTAAGAAAGTAATTTTCTAGAAAAGTTTTAAGGCTGCTACACCCGCGTTTGAGTAAATTATAAGATTTTACTGTTTTTTAGGACTTTGAACGTGTTAAGCGACAATCAGTTTTTCATTCCGAGTTTATTCGACTCCAAATAACAGGAAGAAACTTCCAAGTTTAACGATTTGTTTTTAAGCTCGCGTTTCTAAAATATGAATAACCAAACCTTTTTAGATATCAAACTTTTACTAAGCGAACGTTTTCGTTACATTTAAGCATTAAGAATCCAGCCAAATATCTAGAAAGGTTATGTTATCCGTTCTTTAAATACATCCCGGTTGGCAATTTTCTGTCGACTACGTTACTTCCGATTTCATTCATTTTTGTAAACCATTTGGTGTTAAAAGCTACAGGTATTTTCGCGTTTAATTGAAAAGTCTGATAAGAAATAAAATTTGTGCGATTCATAAAAGAAATTTAAAACAAAGTCGCTCGCTGTCTGACTTAATAACGCCCTTTGCCTGAGACCGATCGAACTTCGTGACACGGTGCTACTCAAACTGTGGTCTGCGGACCAGAGATGATCCGTCTTATCTATGTGAAATTAAATGAAAAAAAAAACAAAAACTGGGTGAATGAACACTGCTCTAACTGGTGTTGCATCTATTGTTTTAAAGTCTTTATGTAGTAGCCAATCGATCCCACATCTTACATATAAATTATAGTTACATAACTTTACATTTTTAAACTTAAAGGATTAGTTAGACTATATAAAACATATATGTTTATAAATTTAGATAATAAATTTATAAACATTTAATCTGAATTTTAAAGTAATTTGATTCTGTTCTCTTTTTAAGAAGTTAATCTCGAAAAATAAATCGTCGTTGTCAAATCTTAACTCGTGAATTTCGTTATAGAATGTTACGGTGTTACGGAAGCGTAACTCGAGCAAAGTTCGGGTTGCCCCCCAAGAAGTAGTCACGTGTTAGCAATAAAGGCTAATTCTGCTAATTTCGAACTCGTTTCTACATTCTGGCGAGAAGCGCGCTGTCGGACGCAACGACGTGTATTTGTAATAGAAGTTTAAGGTAGGAGACAACGTGGACTCAGATAGTTCCGTTTTCGTGTCCATTATGTGGTTTTATGAATGAAAAATTACAAGTTGTGAAAGCGCACGTCAATATATTATTTATATATATATATATATACACGGTGTAATTGGTAAGTGTCGTCTCGAGCTTTTCTTCGTAACTACTAAAATGATATTGGAAGGCTTTTTTAATATTTTGTCTCTAAAAATGCATATTTTAAAATTATAGATTCCGCCATCACGATACTGTCGATATTACGGACGTCGCCATCTTTTTTTTCCCTCTGTCCGTTGTTCGCTATGTCTACGAACGATCGCTATTAACGAACGCACTGTACTCTATCACGTGACTCAAGATATAGTTGTCCGGAAATACGTCAGAGCTGTAGTCACGTGACCACCTGCTCCGTCGTCACCACTCACGTGACTGGATGACATTTAACCGAGGTCACGTGACACGAATTGTAAGCGTCCGCCGTCCAACGTGCTACTCCGCGATGTGAACAAGGTTAAGCAATGGCGGCCTCCACCGTGCACAGTCGGTAAGTAATCCGATGCGTTTTCGCTTATAGCTCTTAATATACGCGTCTCCCCCAAATAATTCTAGGTGTTTAGGACACGTCTACTAGAGAGGTGTCTAAAGAGAGCAAAATTAGAAAAAAAGGGCCCATGAAGTAAGGATAAGCTATTACCTTTTTTTAAATACTTAAGAAACTTTTATTATTTAGACTGGTCACTAAAAATCAGTAAAACTTCTTACACAATTAGGTAGTAACTTTGGTTCGGTTAAACACTTGAGAGAGAGATAATTAACTTTAAATGCTTAGTTAGATTATAATTGTAATAATAATTTCACTTATAGAATAAAAGTTAAAAACTCTTACTTAATAGAATTAAGGTAGAAGTTATAAAATATTAGTCTTGTCTTGAATAAAGTATTTTAAAGGATTAAATAAAATTAAATCAATCACTTCTGTTATTTTTTTTGACTTTTCTAAAAGTAGGATCTCAAGAAACAAATTGTATTGATGTTGTTGTCTCCCAACCTACTTCTTAATGAACTGTATATATATCCCGCTGCGAAGAAGGCCTTTTCTGCCTCTACGCTAGTTGGATTCAGTGTTATCAAGTAATGATAAATCAAAGATTAGTTTTCACCTCTGACTCTCTCACTTTCATAAACAGCCATTTCCTTTTTTTAATAACTTATAATCCTTCTCAGTACTAGTTTCTTTCCGTTTCATGAAGTTTTCTTTCTCACGCTTCAGTTGGATCTTTAGTTCTTGTTCCAATGTGAAATTCAGGAAATCTGAGTTATCTGGATCATTGTCTTCAACCTCCGTAATATCCTCTGCCATTGCTGCTAGTTCCACTACATATGTATTTACTCGATTCAGCATATATTTCATCTCCCGGCGCATTACATTTTTTTCGGCATGTGAAAGATAAAGCTTTCTAACTTTTGGTCATACTTCTTTGGGTTCTGTATGTAAATCAGCATCCCTTGACCTCAGTAAGACGCCATTCTCTGATTCTTTTGTGGAGTGCCTCGGAAGGGTTGGGACTCGAGATTGTGTCATGGCTTTTTAGTTTGTCTAAGACAAATTTCAGGGTTGTTTCAGCAGTTATCAAACTCGACTCTTCTGCAGAGAAATTCTTCGGTCAGTTTAAACTGCGATTGTTTTGTCACGTGATTCATTGACGTTACAACTGACCGTAAATTAGAATTATGCACCAGGACTAGGATAGGAGTTACTTATTTTATTTAGCGCAAAGACACTTTATTTAGCGAGAGCGGAAAGTCAACTGGCAATTAGATCAGCAGAGGTAAAAGAGCGGGCGGTGCGGTGTAGAGAAAGGGTGTAGCATGTGCCGCACTGAACGGCAACGTCGCTCTCGCCGCCAAGTGATAGCACACGTAGCAAAGTGGCAAGGCCTACAACGTAGACTTTTGCGCCATTATTTAGAAAGTTAATTGAGTATTTGCGGATCCGCAGCGCTGGATCCAGCACCTGGTGCTGGATTTAACAGGCCGAAAAATGTGCTGGATCCAGCTGGATTGCTGGATGAGGGATCCAGCAATTGCAATCCCTAATCATAATATACTATCGATTTTTATTGTAATTAGAAACGACTTATTATTATTATTATTATTTACTATATGAAGCAATAATGGAAAAACCGCTTGCGAACAGCACAATTGCCCGATATCGTTTGTATTAACAGTATCTAGTATTTATAGCCTATTAACAGAAAATATGTACCTACGTTTATATATTTGAGAAGTTATTTATTCGTTAATCGTAAAACTAAACATAAAGGATTTGTCTAGAACAGCAGTTCTTAACCTTTTTATTGGTCAGCACCCCGTTGAATCTGAAAATAATTCTATTTAAACGAAGCTCTTTTTTTGAGAATCACGCGTAAGTCATCAGTTGCATTTAAGCAATTTCTGGCTTTTGATTTTATGTGCAAAAATGCTGTATTCAAGGTATGCAAACACGTCTCAACTAGTTTGTGTACTGCACTTGACAATGTGACTATATTTACTGCATGTACTGACTGATGACAAGCGCTATGTGCTGAGAGACTGTAGAGTGTGTAGAAGTTGGGGTGCCGTGTTGCTGGGTACCACAGTTTATAGAGAACACAGTCGCCTTGTTAGTATTTTTTTTTTATTATAATTTTTGAAATTTCTCTTTAACCCCCAACCCCAAGTCAATAATATCATCGTACAAGGATCATGTTTACTGTATGAATTCTTCAAAGAAATGAATGGTTCTGCCTGTTATCGGTTAGGGCGCTACGGACAATTCGAGTTGGCTATTGGGTGGAGGGGACCAATTAGTGTGTAGAAGGGACCAGCGACATTTCTTCCCGGAAGGGACAAACCCAGATTTTGTTGTAAGTTAAAAATAAGTTTCACTTATGAAGGTTCATATATGGTTTAATATTAATTAAGGCAAAACGTATTGAATCACATGGGTGACGTCTAGATGCAAGTACAAAAAGGAAAAACTCCTCGCATGGCACTCGCTTTTACACATCTTCCCTTCAATATAAAATTTTCCAAACTACTTGGCAACAGATCTTTACATCACCAAAGTAGGCAAAGTTTATAACACTGCACAAGCAACACTTCCCATTGTCAAATTTGGAAAATGATGGCTCAAGTGAAACCTTGGGTAACGTTTACATTTCAACAGGTGGCAGTACATCTTGCATTTATACTTATTTTAAAAACACTCTACCTCCAAAATAAAGCTTTTCACCTGTAATAATGTTTGGGATCATCCATAAACTATGTAAAGTTATTTTTTACACTTTTTAACAGCCATCCTTCATCCATTACACTCCGTAAGCCATAGAACATTCTGTTATTTATTAGATGTATAACGTCGAGTGCGTAAATGGAGCTCGCCTTTCAACATTTTATTGTTACCCAAGGATTAAGCCACTGGCATAGTGACACTTTTTTAGATATTTTGCCCATTCCCACGCATTGCAACCATATACATCTGCAGTACTTTGTACACTAAGACGCTACATAGTTGTGATTTTATAACCATAAATCTGATCAAACTTTTCAAAATACGCCCATTTGATGTCACTCTCTCTATTAATTTTTTGGCCTTTTTTCTTTTGTAGGTGATCAAGATAGTGATCAATTGTTTACCGATGAAGAAGAAGAAGGTAACCAATCAATTCATAAGTTTATTCATAGAAATTTTATGATTTTACGTGTTATTAATTACTACATATTATACTAATTTAGAAATTGAAATGGAAGAAGAGGAAACTATTTATGAGAGAGCACAGGATAATTCTGTTGAAACCAGGATGATAGAAGAATCATTTCCAGTTATTGAAGACCCAAATACAGGTAAATTATTTCAATATCGAGCATTCCCGAATTAAGGCAAGTAGACGCAGTTGTTACGTTTAAATTATTATTATTATTATTATTATTATATGGGGTGATGCACGCGAAACTAGCCACAGTGTGTAGCTTAGCACAGTAATAAGCACAGAAGCTAACTGCTGTTATTAGAGACATATATATTGTAAATTATCACCTGTTTCATCTGTACACAGCTACGCATGTCAAATCGTGTTTAGTAAGACCCTGCGTAACTTAATGATCATGTATGGTGGCGATTGTATATGAATTTGTTTAAAAATTTTGATTTCTGATTTGACAACCCACACGAATTTCCCAAATTTAACTAGAACATTGAATTAAGGGAAGTAATTTTGACAATCTTTAAAATTCTTACAATAATGAAAAAAATCTTAACTTTGTAATGGGCATAAAGAATTCTTAATTTAAAGAAACAAACTATGGTGCATATACGAGATCTTACCTGAATGGAAACTCTCTTTAATCTATTTAATATTTTAGAAATAATGGAAGAAGAAGATGGTAAAGAAACAGAGGCAGAAAAAGAAGAAAGAGAAATGAACGACCAGAACATCGAATTGGCAGCAAAACTTCACATATCAACATTTGGAAAATGTTATGTTTGTGAAGAAATAGGAATAGTATACGGCTGCATATACTTATGTTACGAGTGCGAGTCAAAAATGGAAGAACTGGTTAAAAAGGGAACAACAGTCTTTTGCCGTGGTGGATGTACCAAAAATTGTTCTTCCTGTCTTCTTTCTATTGTTTTCCAATACTTGAACGTGGAAAATATTTTTAGTGAGTGTTTTTATTATTTAGAGATTGTCTTATTTCTTTTTAAAATTTATTTATTACATACCCAGCGTATGAAAAAATCTATTACAATTCGGAATTAATGAAACAGTATGTGGATGGAGGATCTAAAGAAAAGGTAAGTCTTCTTTTGAATTAGTATAGATTTATAATAGTAGATTCAGGAAAAGTTCTCGTTACAAAATGGAATTTTAATTCAATTTGATGAATTATTCAATTGGATATCCCATATCATGTGTGGAATCCACAAGATTCGCGATGATACATGTCAATATACAAGAAACTAAATATTTTTATATGAAAAACAGTCCTTGGAAGAAAAAGGTGCCGATGCTCACTTTGCCAAATACTTGGATCGGTGTTGGGATCGATATGTTCAATGGATCTGGGAGCAGAAAGACATCTTTCAACTGAACGTCGACCAAGTGGTAAGTGACCTTCAGATTTAACATCCTCTTAAGACTGACGTATTTAAGGTTATGTTAGCATCCTCTCTGCCCATTAAGTCTCTTGGGGTTCACTTTCTCAAGTGTTTTATATGGACGGTCTGTTCTGCAAATGTCTATTATGAGCCTGAAAAAAGACTTAATTGTTAACAGAAGTGCAAAAAATGAAAAAATTTTTAAATAGAACTAAATTTTTCTCAATATATAGACGTTTTTACTGACCATGCACTCAAATTTCTTTGCATTTAAACAATGCAAAGATGAGTGATTTATTTAAATTTGTTTCAATTCTTAAACACAACAGCAGAATGTGTAGATGCAATGATTCTTTCGTTGGTGCCATAGTATGTTTAATTATGAATTGTTTTTTAGGTCGTCATTAAAAAAATTAGCATTCTTCCCCCACTTACGTATATTTGGGTGATTGAGTGATCGTTTGTTTATACATACTCTAGGTGGTTGGATTGAAGTACAATTACACTAAGATGAAACGAAAGATGAAATTTCAGGTTCTACTCTCTAGAAATAATCCTTTCTAGAGAGTAGAACCTGAAATTTCATACCACTTAAGATACTAAGTGAGTATATTGATGAATGGTCATCTGGGATAAACAGAAGGGAAAGAAAGAAGGATTTCAAAGCTCTTCTGCTTATTACACTTACAATACTTTCTACAACTTAAAAGGATTTTAAAGTCCTGTTGAACTGTTGAAGAAGGATTATTGAAAGCAACACTTGGCTAGATCTCTGAAGAACGATAGACACTTTGTAGTTGGTGCTGTAAGTCAAAGTTTGATTTTAGCGAGACTTAATGGGCTCCAAGTTTAGTGTAGTATTTCACAATTGTAAGTTAGGCCGGAGATTCATTATGATTCTAAACGAAGATTTGTTTTCGTTTCAGATCGTTCTTTTAAAAGCAAATGGCAACAAAGGAAAGTACCTAACAGCAATAGCCGATCAGGTAGGCAAAGGGCCAGCCTTCAAAGTGGACGGGGGATACATCAATCCAGATAACATAAAATCCTATAAGCACAGATGCTTGCTCATTATTATCCTGAATATAGCCACACAGATGTTCCATTTAAAATTTACATTTTACCATTTGTATCTCCTAAAGTTGGTTTGCCTCTTCAAGTTAGGTAAGTGCTCAGTCCTCATTATTCTCTCTTTGATCAAAATATATTTCAATCTTGTCTTTTATCTCTAGACGAGACAGCAAGTGGAGCGAGTATCGCTCATCCAGAAGCAACGATATTAGCTGAAGAATATTCGATCTTATTACAGAAAATATGTGAAGAAAAAGAGCAAGCGGTAACAGTCGAAGAAGTTATGAGTTTGGTACAGTCCCTTGACAAGCAACTGACCATCAGAGATAAAAACAGTAAGACAGTGGAAAGACATATCGAGGATTTATGTAAGTAGGATGACAATCGTTTCTCTATTATTTTTTTTGTTGTTTTTTTTTTTTTTTCGAGTCTAATGAAATACTTTAATTTTTAGTGGAGGAAAATCGAGGAAAGATCAGTTTTCAACCTCCAGTAAGTAACTTTTTCGATTTGTATATTATTCTATTAAAAAATTGTACTTAAAGCAGTGGATTGCAGACTATGAAAAGGGGGGAACAAGCTATTAAAGAGGGCATCGTACTGTACGTTATGCAAAGAGCTTCAAAGTCAGATCAACGCCCTCACAAGGTGGCACTTGTTTCACTCGAAAATAACGAATAGGTTTTGGTCAACATATGAAGTTGCATGGGTCAATGGACAAATATTGTTCATTAGTTTCTTTTCGCGAATTTTCTGTTTCGGGATTAGAAAAAGGGCAATCGAGACGAAAATGGGGGCAAGTGTCTTTTTCTACGGGAGCCCCTCACTTCAGCACATTTTTTTATCTCCAGGGATTCAAATCCGAAACTAATTTTTCTGATGATTCTTCAAGAATTTCAAGATCATTCGTCATTCAGGTTTATCAAATGTACACTTCAAATTGACTCAACTTACCAGTTGAGTTTATTGCGATGTAACGGTTTAAACTTTTCCGTAATCTCGGACTTTTCAAATTTATTCTGTCTAATGAAGTCTTTGTTGTAAATGTTCACTAATTTAACACGTGTTTTCTTATTTTAGCGCCCACTCGGAGACAAAGGTATTCCATATCGCTTCATAAATGAAGGCTTCGCTCAATGTCTGTTGAAAACAAGAAAGTACCTCTTGAGTCACTTTACTATTCACGATTCTCGAAGCTTGATTCAAGCCAATATAATCAAAGCGGTGCTGTTTATTCGCGCGATGCAAGATATTCCAGAATCGTCGCCCTACGATGACGAAATCGCCTCAGAATTGAAGTATATGATTCAAAATATAAAAGACATTGCCTATCGAATGGGATTACATGAGGGAAACCCAATAGTACCAACCCAAGTGTTGTTGTTGACGGATCCAGGTGAGTACAGAATTATTTTCGAGAAATTTCAATGTTGTCTAAATTGAAATCTCTGTGTTTAATGTTACAAATAGCACAAATATATTTTGTTTTCTAACGGAATTTGTAAAGAAAATGGTGAAACGTATAACTCTATTACATGGACTTTTTGAAATTCTTAAATTCTGTTCATAAATAGAAAAGATTTTTTTGATGAGGTGAAAAATTTATCAAATTGACCTACACGTGCAGTATATCAGTGTTAAATTAGTTCTTCAGTCTTCGAATGGGTTCATAAACCATTTTTTATAGCTTTTAATCTCTGATAATTTAACAGTTTTATTTCCTAGTCAATTGTGATTTCCTCATAAGATTCTGTAAGCAATTTGCTTCAGCATTAACATATCCTGTTTATAATTACATCTGAGCCTTAGTTATGCCCATTTGCATGTCATTAGAACATATTAAAAGAGTTGCTACACACTGGGATATTGGTTGGGAAGGGTATGAAAAGGTGAAGAGCTAACACGAGAATCCTTTGTTTTCTTTTATTCCGGTTTGTATTTGTTGTGTCTGTAGACCATATCCAGAACATGGATTCCCTTGTTAATTTTTTTCCCAAAGGATGTCCTAAAAGTCATGGATTGCAGAAATAAACAAATAGGAAAAAAACTGGAGTTTGTCATGCAACTTAGTTTATACTGGGTCTACTAAAAAAAAAATACATTGAAGGCTTATGTAAGTAGTACTGAATCTCTTTCCTATTTTGGAACTTTAGCCAAAAATTGCAATGCACTAATTTTCAGGGTCTTCAAGAGTAAAAATTACATCATTTTCTTAAATTATTACAGAAACTTTAATGTTTATTATTCTTTTGTACACGAAACATGCTTACTTGCTAATGTATTTTTTAGACCATTTCTTTTATTACTAGATAATCTCCATATCTAATTTGGAATTATGTTTATATAGATGCCCTGTGAATTTTCGTAGAATTTAATCTATAAATTGGTAATAATTAAATAATCAACGAACAGACAGAAAATAAGGTTGTAAGAATTTTTTAGGTTGTAAGAGTCATCTGCGGGGAATTCTAGGAATTCCCCGCAGTTGACTCTTGCACAAATAATTTAAGGCAGAATGGCGTTTGAGCTAGGGTTGTGGAAATTCTTCTTCTTCTGATATCTTTGCAATGTTAGTCTTGTTTCACTATCGTAGTTCACAACTTAGCAATCCCATTGTGTTTAAATATACTGACTACTGTTCTAACATCACTAAAGAAAACAGAAGTCATTTTGTCAGTTAGAACGGGTCCACAAATGGCCATCCCTTCTACACATATAGAAGGAATGGTCGAAAACTAAGTTGTTATATACACTAAAGAAATAAGACTAAAATTACTGGAAACCCTATTATTTTAATATAGAAGTAAATAAAGATGTTTATAATTTTTTGAGAAATTGACAATAACGTACTTATAATGTTTCAGGATCAGGAGTCAAGATGCGTGATTGTTCGCAAATGTATTTGAGTAAAGTGTTCCTGTATAAATTGTCTAATGTGACCAAGATAAGCGTAACTACCTTCGAATGCCTTATGCCGTCGTTCAATTTGCGGGGCTATCTACAAAGCGATAGACTACGCTCACACTTTCTTACCTATGCCTCATTAATACATAAGATCCTTGAGGCCGAAGCATACGTCAACCAAATCGGGTCTGGATATTTATTTGATCGTCAACTTCTGACCTCCGACTGGCACTGATTTTTTTTTAATAATGGGACTCGATGAAATGACTAATGACTAACAATACACGACCACAGAATGACTAACAATACACGACAATGGTCGTGTATTGTTAGTCATTCTGTGGTCCTCAAAAACGAAAACTTAAATTTGTGAAAGGAAGACTTAACTAATGTCTATTGTGTCGAGAACAGAGAAACTTCGACATGTGATAAATTTAATTCTTTCTTATACCGAATTTCGTTGTAATGATGTAACTTATACTGTTAATTGTTATTTATTAAGTTTAGTCAATTAAGCAAATCTCAGTCTAGTCTCTTATTTTTGTAATCTAAGGAAATAAAGTTTAATGATTTATTGGTTATAAAATTTAATGATTTACTTTTTCTTAAAGAAAGAAATTCCGGTTACAAACATGACAAAATACAGTATTTTTTTTTAAGATTGAATGGGATTTGAGCTATTTCTTGCTTTTATTAAAATAAGTCGAACATTTTGCAACCTGTTTAATTTAATCATTATAATCAGATCCATCCCGAGATGCTACATATATCTTTTTCCACTCCACGTTCTCCTCATTTCGTTTCTCATCTCCCCAAAATTTCAATTTTTTCAGCACACATTTTAAAGAGAAGATCTTTTTAAAATTGTCACCCGGTGTACAAAATCGCTTGAGGTAGTAGTAACAATCTAATAACAGCGTAAACAGAGAGAACGAACTTGTAATGTATGGTGACAGATAAGCATCCACCATGACGGTTTTCTCATTAGTTTTACCCACGAAACTAACGGTGGTTTCGTTAATAATGCCTTGTTTATCTAACAAATTCTTCCTTTCGTTCCTGTTGACACTCGAGCCTGAGTAATATTCTAACACGTATTTATCAGAAGAGATCCGAACATCATTCTTGCTACGTCTATTGTTTCCATTATCACGAGTAACATTTTTGTTTTCTCTCTCTTTGTCTTTTACTGCGGGTGAATCACCATTTTCTATTTCATTAGGTAAAATCGAATCGAGTATTGGCACATATTCCATATTCCAATTTGACTAGTAATTAGTAATGTTGAGAGGAGTTAACAGAATAATAAAAATGAAGACGAGCGGCATATTCGCCAGTTCAATAATTTCCCAATTACAACAATATCAGTTAATTGTTGACCCTCAATTTAATGGAAAAATAATATGCATATGAAAAAGAAAAGTCTTCTATCAAATAATGTTTTTTTTTTCACTTTTTAGTACATTTATTTTTTTCAGCTTTTACACTATTTTTGGTAGCACACGACCAAAAATAAGTGTGGCTCTCATGGTAAGCCTTAAAAATTGGCAGAAAGTGCAACTGAAAACATTTTTAAACACGAGCACCCCACAGTTATTTTTTTTAAAAGAAATTCATCTCAATTTTCAAAATTAAGCTTTCTGCCATTTTCTAATCTTATAATATAATCGAGATGGGATGATGATGATGATGATAAATGCCGAGCCCAAACGATTAGTGTATCGAATTTCAACTCCTAAGAAGGGATTTTTCGAAATTCCTTCCTCGGGGAGAGAGTAAACGTTTCTTGCACACTCAATGAAACCAGCTATAATCTTAATCGTCGCTATCGTTACTTTTTGCCCGAGCAACAGCGGGCTCATCTGTTAGCAATTGATAAAAATCTGATAAGAGATGGCGTTTCACACAATTTATTATATTTATTACGATTGATAGCATAAAGGCTATTTTTTTATGAAAATCTCATAACAGCCGGGCAAGATATGCAACTCGTTGCTAAATTTCTTTTTGACTTAACAGATGGTATTACACGTAATACTGTATATATGTTAGCGCGTTGTATACTGTTCAACGAATCCGCATTAAATTTGGCAAGAATATTTTTTGCCACCCAAGACAAACATTGGGACTGTCTCAACCCCCATCTACCTCTAAATCTAACCACTCTAACTTGATCCCGAGCTATTTTTTTGTGCCTTGCAATTGTTAGACTTGGTGTTGCTATTCAGAGATTAGGAAAAACTGGTTACAAAACAAAGATTACACTGTCTTGACTCACGAAAGGTCAGCGTTGGAAAGGGGAGAGTGAAACGAGGTTACCGTCGCTAACGGCTCTCCAAAGGGTCAACAGCTTTATTAACCTTTATTATGTAACCGGAAAAACATTTACAAAACATCACAGCAGTTCCAAACTGTGGCGACAGCAATCAATTCAGCGACTTTAGAAATAGTTTTATTTATTTTTTGAGAAAATTAAATTAAGAAAGTTTTGTCTACTTTATAGCACTCTCTGGCAACGACTAACATTATTACGATATACAAAACTGTATTTCTAGATTTTCTACAGTGTGAAGAGCTAGAAATCTGAAAAGATATCATTTTGTAACAAAAATAAATCTGCCCGAGAATTTTTTTTTAAATTGCTAGATTGAAAACGTGGCAACTCCCGAAGTTATAAAAGGCGTACAAAAATTCGATGACGTAACTTTTTGCTTTTTAGTGCTAGCATTTGTGGTATATACCTCAGTAATGGATTGTGTTAAGTGGCCGCGTAGGATCCCGGAATATAAAGGAGCCCCCGAGATCTTTAAAATGCTACTGAAAAAAAGGATTTCGAAACCACAGATGATGTAGATAATCCAGAAAGATGCTACGATATAGACAAATGATACAGCTNTAAATTGCTAGATTGAAAACGTGGCAACTCCCGAAGTTATAAAAGGCGTACAAAAATTCGATGACGTAACTTTTTGCTTTTTAGTGCTAGCATTTGTGGTATATACCTCAGTAATGGATTGTGTTAAGTGGCCGCGTAGGATCCCGGAATATAAAGGAGCCCCCGAGATCTTTAAAATGCTACTGAAAAAAAGGATTTCGAAACCACAGATGATGTAGATAATCCAGAAAGATGCTACGATATAGACAAATGATACAGCTTTATGGGCAACAAAATTAACAGATGTTATTATTGACCACAATCTTAAAAACAAACCAAAAGTATTAGGGATATAAAAAATTTCAAATCAGTGTGTAAAGACAGAGATGAAGTATATTACAAAAGACTTATGATCATTTTTACAGAAAGAAATCAAATAAAATTATGGAAAAGAGAGATTGGCTGATATTTTCAGAAAGAAGCAAAAGTGTTTACTGCTACTCTTGCAAACTATTTTCAACATCAAAGTCTAAATTAATAACTGGTTTGCAAAATTGGAAGTTAATTAGTTATTTTATCGGACCACGAAGTTCCAAAAGAACACACATCAGCCACATTTACTACGTATAATAGATTAAAAACACATTTAATCGCATGTTTTACAAAACAAATTATACAAAGAAGTAATATTTCTAGATATTTGCAATTGAGGAATGTAAAGAAATCTTTGAAGTGTAATTATACACCGTCACAATTTCATCGTGGTCGAACTCAAATTCCTTTAAGTTGTCTCATGAAACTAAAAAGAAAAGATTTATATACTAATAATTCACTAAGGACAACAATAATGTCCAGACGACACAACACTAGAGGAAGGGTTCAAGAACAAACGATGACTATTTCTTCATTCTATGTATTTGTCGCCAGAGGATAAAGAGGATAGATCGTTCATCATTACATACAAATGTGTTGCTGAAGTTTTTCGAGTCTCAGAATTTGGAAGAAAAAAACGAACAATGTCAGTTTATTTTTAATCAAATGCAGAATCCACATCTTAAAACTTATTATTTTTAAATTTATATTACTTATATTCAATGAATTTAATGCCTTCTTCCAATCTGAAAAGTCTTTAATATCTCCTCTTCACATAGAAAGTGTATTTGTTTTATTAAATTATTAGCTTCTAATTTTATCGAAACAAAAATATTATTGACTTATGATGATAATATTGAAACTTTTAATGTATATAATCCACATAATCTATTGTTATCGAAAAAATTAATGTTGGGGTAACCCCAAGAGCACTGATTAATGATTATGTAATACTGACAATGAATTGTTTATTTTGAAATGTCTAAAGTTTTACCTAAAAGCAATGAGTGAAGCGTTTAAAAGACTTCCAATTGCTTGTAAATCCTACATTTTAGTTTGTAATTAAGACAGTTGTTTTTTTATCACCATCTCCCCCTTCCTCAATAGGCCAAGCACACGCAACTAGCTTTAATTATAAAAAAATTACATACGTCTAATACTTTAAATAGTTAATATTATTTTCGTTATATCAGTGTATTTACTTATAAGTAAGTAAATGATTTGGTCAAAATCAATTTTTTATATTAGAAAAATACCTTTTCTGTAACACTTTTAAAATCCTTATTTTCTCCCATTCCTTTTTAGCCCAGATGCCCGTCAATCAATGTATTCGCTTACGAATCCTAATTCTTTCTAGAGGGTAAATTCTAAAATTTCATTCTTCGTTTCATTTTGGGTTGAAGCAGCACAATTACATTAAACACCCAGAGTATGTATAAACAAACGATGATTTAATCACCAAATATACGTAAGTGGCAAAAAAATTACAAAATTTTCTTTTAATGACGACCTCAAAAACAATTTATAATTAAACATGGCTGACAAAATAGTACGATGTCACCAATGGAAGAATCATCGCATCTTCACATTCTGCTATGTCCTATTTAACAATCAGAAGAAATTTAAATAAATCACTCGTCTTTGCATTGTTGAAATGCAAATAAATTAAGTGCATGGTCAGTAAAATCGTCTATATATTAAGGAAAATTTAGTTCCATTAAATTTTTGTCATTCTTTGCACTTCCGTTAACAATTAAATCTTTTTTCAGGTTTACAATTTGGACATTTGCAGAACAGACCGTCCATGTAAAACACTTGAGAAAGTAAACCTCAAAAGTCTTAAAATGGGCGGAGAGATTGCTAACATAACCTTAATACATAACCTTGCAGTCTTAAGATGATGTTAAATTTGAAGGTCATCTTGTCTTTTGTTAGGACAAAAGACAAGATGAGGACTTACCTTGTCTTTTGTTCCTTCACCCACATACTCATTCCATAATTCCGAATTGTAATCGATTTTTGTATATGCTGGGTATGAAAAAAATAAATTTTAAAAGAAATAAGACAATCTCTAATAAAAACACTCACTAGAAATATCTTTATTTTATTATATTAAAAATTTGTTATGCCCATTACACTTTATATTAAAAATTTGTTAATTTGTTAAAGTTGAGATTTTCAATAGTCTACTTGCATTAATTCAGGAATGTTCGACATTATTATAATTTACCTCTGTTCGGGCTTTCAAAAAGAGGAAATGATCCTTTTATTATCATAGTTTCAACTGGAGTATCCTGTGCAGTGGCCTGCATCTTTTCTACTCCCTCAGAAATTTCTTACTATTCCATTTTAATATCTAAATTAGTTTAGTATGTTGTAACTAAATACACGTAAAAGCATAAGAGTTCTACGAATAAACTAACCAATTGTTTGGTTACCTTCTCCTTGAGTAGAAGATGATTAATCACCATCTACAGGAAAATAAACATCAAACTGAAATGTGAATACAGTATATACAAAATAATTTTTATATAATATCTTTGATAAGATTTACCAACAATTGACTTCACACAACAATTATTGTGTTTTAATTACTTGTAAAAATGTAATTGCAACAGCACATAGCCTTATGAGATCTCTCTGAAATGAAGTGTGGCGTGAATGTTTCACATCTCTTCCAGAAGCCATCAAAATTACACAGTAATGATTAAAAATACATGTTTAGAGAGAACATCAAGCTTTACATTTGATTTGTTACTTTATTATGAAAAGCATCACTCAAAAAATTTGTAATTTACAAATCTTTAAATTTGTTGTAAATTTCTGAGATTTATTTAAACTATATTACCTTAATTATAGTTTAAATAAATGTAAAGAGGTCCATAAATTACATAATATGTATACGTTGGATGGGTATGCAGGTAATCAGATGCATAGGAATGGGTGGGAAATTTAAAAAAGCGTCACGTAATTTTAGTATATCAATCCTTGGGTGACAATGATTCATTTTTGTTACTGAAATGTTGCATAGCGTTGCTCATTTACGCCACTGCCTTATACTATACGTTATACACCTAATAAATAATGAAACGTTCGACACCTCGTTCTATCGCGTAATTTTTAGCATGGGTACGTGCGACGGCGTTACGGTGCGTAAAAGATGATGGATGGCTGTTAAAAAGTATAAAAATAGTGTTATAATTTATGGATGATCACAAACGTTATTACAGGCAATACGCTTTATTTTGGAGATAGAGGAGAGTCTAAAAAAAGCTATAAATGCAATGTCGAAGTGAAGGACATAACGAGTGTTACCTGATGAAACGTAAACGTTACGTAAAATTTCATTTAATACCTCATTTGACTAATTTGACAATGGTAAATGTGTTAGCTAATGAAAGGAAGAGGTGTGCCATGCGGGGACCCTTTCCTTTTTTTTACTTGTATCTAGACATTATCCATCGACGTCATCTTTATACATGTAATTCAATACGTTTTTCCTGAATATTAAACTATATATGAACCTTCATAAATGAAAAACATTTTTAATCCCAAAAAGATCGGGTTAGTTTTTTCCGGGAAGAAACGTCAACCATTCCTTCTAGTCACTAATCAGTCCTCTCTACAGATTACGTATACAATAGAAAACTCATCAAGTGTTCTTAGCTAATAGGCAGAACCATTCATTTCTTTGGAGAGTTCATACAGTAATGATGATCCTCATACGATAATATTCTAGACTAATCCTTTGTGTTTAGTTTTACGATTAACGAATAAATAACTTCTCAAATATATAAAGGGAGGTACATATTTTCTGTTAATAGGCTACAAGTAGAAGTTAGTCAATATCAATGATATTAACACTAACTTTTATAATTCACGTGGTTATCGTCTAACACGTGTCCACTAGTGAAATTCACCATCTTGATTTTAAAATACCCTTTTTACATTTATAAAAACTTATTATTCATAATTAAAACATATTTAAGACTTCAATATTTGGTTAAATCATATACAGTAGACCCCTATAAAACGGGTTTATATAATACAAATTCGTAAATAAAGGCGAAAAAATTGCGATCGTATTCGTATAATCACGCTAAAAGAGACTCGTATAATACGGTAAAATGTAGTGATGTAACGAATATTCGGCCTATTTTTCACTATTCGGCCGAATACCGAATACCTAAAAACAAAAGTATAAACAACAAAAACACAGTAAATTAATCATTTTAAGAGTTAATGTTTATAGAGTTATTGTTGTTTGTTTATATTTATTTATAACTTGTAACATGCACAAAATAAAAAAGAAAATAATATTAGTCACTTGTATTCACAATTTATAATTACAAAGATCAGCACACGTACACACCTATTCGTTCGAGAATCGTCACACATCTGAGGGTCTGACCCTGTCTATTCTTTTTAAGCGCTCTTCCCTTTCTCTTACCTCTATCGCTCTAGTCCACGTATGTCTACGCATACATCATAATACGCCTTCACGATACTTTCGATTCGTCATATTTCCGTCATAGATTTCCCATTTTACAATTACGTGATTCACAGCCAGGTGATAACGGAGAAAAGAGACAGATAGGACGTCGGCATAAGTCACAGTTATGATTTCACAAATTCGAAACAGCTTGGTAGCCCGAACGACCCCAGGCTTTCGTCCGTGCACGCTAAGTGACTTTCATTACAAGCATTTAGCTTTCCGAAGTCTATGACAATAATTGTTTGGCATTGACGGCCGCGAATTTCGTGCCAATAAGCTGCCTCGACTTGTTCGATTATGTTATCGACGCATTTTCATATTTATTTTCACATTTTCACTTGGCGGTATTTCTCTGTTCTTTTTCCGTGATTTACGCGTGTAAAACATTTCATTGTTATCCACATTTGATATCATCATTTATCACATACTGCCAAGACGCTCGTAGTGCTTAGTGCCAATTAAATTTCGGAAAGGAGTTCAGTGCCAATTAAAAGTTCGCACTAAGCTCGTAGTGCTTAGTGCGAACTTTTAATTGGCACTGAACTCCTTTCCGAAATTTATGACTAGCGGTACTGGACCTCTAAAATCTTGTATTCGGGGATTTACAGAGACAATGAAAATTGAAATAGAAGATAGGATTGGAATGTGATGACTAGTGCACATTTCTAATTATAATCGAACTTTTATATGTACAAAATTGTAATAATAGTGTATTGTATTGTAATAGCATTGTATTGTAATATTGTAATAGTATTGATGGTAATAATGTATAGTACTGTAATAGTACTGTATGGTATAAAACTGTAATAAGATTGTACAGTATTGTATAGTATTGTAACAATATAATATATTATTGTAATAATATGTGCCAATGTATAAATTAGATATTATTATTATTTTTTTTTTTAGATAAATTAGATATTATTAAGATATTATTTTTTTTTAAGTGTAACGAAAAATGCATATATATAAATTGTATTGTTATATTCATATATTGTAATGTTAATTTAAATTTATTGTAATGTTTCTCTCCTGATAATGCCTCAGCGGGGTCAGGAAATATGTAAATACTACATGTTAAAAATAAATGAATGAATGAATGAATGAATGCCAAGACGCTCGTGTCTGTCTGCTTGAACTGTCAAGAATTAACGCGATTGGCGAAGTGTAGTGACAGCGGGCCAATACAGAGCGGGGACATTGCCATAATGCGATTTGCGCGCCAATTTTCGTAGGTGCGATCATCGAGCGGAATAGTTTGGCCGAATATTCGGTATTCGTTACAACACTAGTAAAATGTCATCGCCGACTCGTGTCGCGACAGAATTGGTCTAATCTAGACCAGTAGCAGATATTGCACAAACTGATAGGTTTAAACGAGCAGCGGACCTACTATAAACCATTTCAACGGAAATAATAATTATATTTATATTAATGTCGTCTCCAAAGTTGTCTCCAAAGCTTGTTTTCGTCGCGCTGCTCCGCGACGAAAACAAGCTTAATTAAGCAATGGTGTCGTCGAACGCAAATGCACACTCGGTAAGTAATCCTACAATATTTTGTTTATAGCATAGTTTATATGAATTATTCCCAACAAATTATACGTGTTTTGAAAATGTTGAGTCAAATTAGTCTAGAATCGATTAATTTTATGGAAGAAAACATTTCAAACAGCTGTAGTCACTAAACTGCACACGTGCCGGGCTGTAATTGGCTCATGTATTTAAGTGACTGGTAAAACACGGAACGTATCTACCGTGTTATAGAGGAGTCTACTGTATAACATAATTACAATTGACATTTTAAATTATTAAAGAAAATTTTATAAATTATTCACACATTTAATGACAATAAAATCTGTTTCGAAGTAAAATGTATAATTTTACAACAATTTTGCCTATATTTTACAACATAACTCCTTCATTTAAGTCTACAACACAAACTTTCGAAAAGTTTATCAAACGTAACGTAACTGGAAGGAACTTTNTTTTAAATTATTAAAGAAAATTTTATAAATTATTCACACATTTAATGACAATAAAATCTGTTTCCAAGTAAAATGTATAATTTTACAACCATTTTGCCTATATTTTAAAACATAACTCCTTATTTAAGTCTACAACACAAACTTTCCAAAAGTTTATCGAACGTAACGTAACTGGAACGTAACTTTAACACGTAAAATGCCAGTCGTGCTTGTTCTACTCACTTTCTAATTAGTTTTACGCCTCATTTTTTACCTTAATTTAAAAAAAATAATAATTTACTTTCAAAACTTACTTTCTGAATCACTATTGTCTTGCGACAGTTCACGTTCCTTCTCCATTTTCGTCGCACAAAACAGATTCAAAGTGCTCCTACGAACAGTGGGATATACACTACCTGATTCAAAGTGAACCGTCGCACCATCTACCGACGTCACCTGGAAAGACTTTTGTCATTCAATTTTCCAAATTACTTGCTTGTTACCTGTATAGTAAATAAAATAAAAATTACATATAAAACTTTAATAACAATTTTACACGTACACAATTTTATTTACACCAAGTCATCTGTCGATAAACATCGAAAAGGTAATATTTTACATATTCAATAAATATATTTGCTTTTTTGTATTGTATTACTGTTTTATTTTTATTATTTATTTAGTTGAAAGTGTCATGTCAGACTAAATTCGAGGCATAGATACCCAAACAAGTGTTACAATAAGCTTGTGTGTTATTAGTATTGTAAAAAATAGGCGATGGGTTTCTTCGAATGACCTTTTTCAACCATAAAATAAAGGAAAGATGGCAAAAACGTCACAAAAAGAATGCAGTTTTGCAAGTGTTTTCTACGTGTCTATAACCTATTTGAGACCACATTCCCTCAGAAAGTCTCCTTAGTGTTTGTTTGTTCAGACAAGGTTATATCGCTCTGTCGGTACGTGTTTCGTAATGTGCAACTATTCATTTGCATATGACTCTTTTGTAGAATTGCCTTAATGCCTTGTCCTTCGGGTAAATTCTTTTAAACTGGCAGATAAAAGTTAGTGATGTATAAATGATTTAATCATGAAAAATAATGAAAAATTGTTTCTTTAGTTCCAGACTGATCTGTATAAAAATAAAACAGTTTGTATTATTAGTAAAAGTAGAAAATATTTTATTATAATCGAGGAAAATGAATATCATAATCACTACTGTATAAAATTCGTTTAAAGTAATCAAAATTCGGTTAATATTATGAACTGTGATAATTAGACACTTGGGGACAAATAACAAAAATTATTAGAAAATTCGTACCTACAGTAATACCTCGACTTACGCTACCCCGACTTACGTGAACCCGGAGTTACGCGATTTTCAAATCTCGTCGATTCGTCTTTTGTTTGAGCGCCACGCAATGTTTGATTACTCATTACCCCATACTATTGTTCGGCTTACATGTTCGACCATGTCGCGCGGAATCGACACATAGCTACAATTTATTTTGTGTTATTTATTTCTGTTTGTCATTTATATCTACGGAGACTTGAGAGACTCTATGTGGTGATTTCTTGTAACCGTAACCGAATCAAACGACGAGATAAGATTAACCAGAACATTTATTAGCTTACATACATCTGACTTGGAATTTACACAAATTGAAAAATTATACCCCGACTTACGCGAATTCGACTTACGCGGTTATCGCTCTGTCCCACCTATCGCGTAAGTTCGGGGTATTACTGTACTGTAAATAGATGTTTTCCATGCTGTAAGTACAGGACAAGAATTATTTCAATGTAATGTACAATGTACACGAACTGTAGACTTTTTCGCGAAGAATACAGTCGAGGATAAACATTTCTGTTGCAATCTCTGTAGTTAAATTTTATGATGTGCCGAGTTAAAAACAGATGTTTATAAATATAGCAATTTTGTGCGAACTGTACAGCTTGTGATAAGTATAAAGTGTACACATTCAAACTGTAACTGTTTGTAATGTATTGAATTTTTTATCCTGTAATGTTATCAATCGAATATTAGCATAGAACGTTCCAAGTCTTAAAGGAATCGTAATACGCATATTTTTTTTATAAGTCATTTTATATTTAGAGAAAAAGTATTAAGAGTTTATTTTAGATAAAATTTTAAACAATTATTTAATTCCACTTTTGTAACAAAAATCAATGATATTAAAAATTATTAATCAGAAAATTATTTATTTTTTTAGTTGTAATCTGCACCAACAATGCCACCAACTGAAATACAAAATAACAATATTACCAGTTAATAGATGACTATCATCGGTAAAGTACAGTAGACCGACCCCCTATGAATCGGTAGATACGTTCCGTGTTTTATGGAATTGATGTTGTACAAGTCCTTAAATACATGAGCCAATCATAGCCCGGCATGTGTGCAGTTTAGGGACTACGGCTGTTTGAAAGGTTTTCTTCCATAAAATTAATCGATTCTAGACTAATTTCCACATTCCAAAACACGTATAATTTTTGGGAACAATCCATATAAACTAGGCTATAAAAAACTTGTGGGATTACTTACCGAGTGTGCACCGTTCGACGACGCCATTGCTTAATTAAGCTTGTTTTTGTCGTGGAGCGGCGCATCGTACGGCGGGCGCGTGTTTTTCGTTAAATTCTTTTGCTGCGAAAACTTTGGAGACATCATTAATATAAATATAATTTTTATGGCCGTTAAATAATAAATGGTATTTAGTAGGTCTACTGC
The DNA here is from genome assembly GCF_000671375.1 of Centruroides sculpturatus. Classification (NCBI taxonomy): domain Eukaryota; kingdom Metazoa; phylum Arthropoda; class Arachnida; order Scorpiones; family Buthidae; genus Centruroides; species Centruroides sculpturatus. The sequence goes on along the minus strand of NW_019385912.1, from coordinate 89,402 downwards.
TCGTTTAAACTCAACGGTTTGTGCAATATCCGCTATTGGTTTAGATTGGACCAATCCTGTCCCAATACGAGTCGGCGATGACGTTATAGGAGTCTTTTTTAGCGTGTTTATACGAATACGTACGCATTTGTTTTCGCTGTTATATACGAATTCGCATTATATGAACCTGTTTTATAGGGGAGATCTACTGTAATGTGACTATCATGGGCATTTGCAAAAAATTTTCCAAAAGAGCAAAGCTTGAAAACAAATAAATTGCGTAAATAAATTTTTATTTTTTAACTTTTTAAAGACAAAGCATCCCATGGTCGATGATGCAAGGTTATGTATCTCAATTTACTTTTACAGTAATTTGGGGAATTTGTTTCTCGATCACAGGTGTGTTTATGTACCCCGTTTTACCTGTCACTGGTATCTCGATTTACGTTTGTCACTTTAAGAATTTGAGGTATAAATTTACATGTTTGTATCAGTGGGCATGTCTGTGCAAGAGGATTAAATTTGGAAGTTAGTTTCAGTTTATTTTTAAATGAGGGGCGATTATACTAAACCGTTTAATTAAAATACAAACAGAACGATTGTGGCGTAGCTATTATTATTTTATTTATATGTAATTTCATAATATTTACGCTCTAATTAGCTAACTTTTAGTTGTTTGGTTTTGTTTGAAGAAGTAAGCATCTTTACAGAATTGTCTGTGGAAAATTGATTGCGATAAGAACTACCCCTTCACGTAAATCAAGGTAAAAGTTTAAACAAACGTTAGATAATCGCGATTTTTGTCGTTTTTCAGCTCTAATTTTGCTAATTTTCATATCTAAACAAATAAGTATTTTATTAAATTTTGAGAGAATGAGAGGCGACACTTAACGGAGAAAAAGAGAAACAAAGAGCAGAGGACAGAATCGAAGCAGTTGTCAGAACTCGGGGTAATACAACGTTGTTGGTATTAGCGATGGAGTAGATGAAATGAATCTTTTCAATGAAAGGAATAAACTGTTACTATTGTAATTTTGATACCCAAATCTACTTTTTTCCAGTTAGAAAGAGAGTGGATGTCAATCGTTGAAACTTAAGATAATTGACACTGTAATAAAGCACTTATCGGTTTGTTTACGTTAAAAACGAGTGTGATTCACACCCTTCTGTAAAGGTAATAAACATTTACTATTGTGACCTTGAATTCCACCCCCACTTCTCTCCAATTACAAAGGAAGCCGATGCCAGGCAGTGAAACCTGAGAAAACTTAAACGGAAGTGATACTAGATATGTTTTTTTCGCATTTTTGGATCAAATTACAGTAATATAAACATAAGGAACGTTAGAAGGGAGAAAAATTAAACAAATAAACGATATAATCGTATCTTCTGATGGCAGTAATGCCAGATTTTTATTAAAACAATGTGATTATATTAAAAAAGCTGTGATAACGATTTTTAAGCATAGTGCACAACATAATCCCTCTTGAATCATTCCTATCACCCCCCAATAAATCATAAAACGGCGCAGTCCATTTTAAACCAATGGGAGCACAGGTAGAAATGATTGACAGGTGAAATGACGTCACTTACGTGACGTGACGTCACGTCACGATGAGGAAAACCATTTTGCACTCGACAGTACAT